>NW_027663645.1:0-64000 GCF_964034855.1 Anser brachyrhynchus | reverse complement strand
TGTTTTCGTCCCTGTTCTGTTAGACTATCCCTATTCCTGTTCTTCATGTCCCTGCTTAAGGTGTCTAATGAATCACCCTTCTTTGTTCCCTCTCAAGGCTTTACTTTACTGATGGTCTCATCTTTAAGAGTTGGATGTTATCACCAACCATGGGACTTGTCGACCCCCATGGCCACGCTCCCACATCTCCCCCTTCTTTATTAACCTAAAAGAGCTCGATTAACACAAATTAAGAAAGCAGGTTTAACACAAATTAAGAAGGCACGATTAACAGAAATTAAGAAAGCAAGAGTAACACAAATTAAGAAAGCACTATTAACACAAACTAAAATACAGAGAAAAACTGCCAGGCATACTAATTCCATCTTTAACAAACTTTGTAACCCCATCCCTGGGAGAGGCAGGCACTGAGTGCTGCCCAGCTGGGGGGCTCTGGCTGCCCCTCCAACTCCTGGAGTCCTTGTTTGTGGGTCCTGCCTATGCCAGCGAGACCCTCCCATATGCTGTTTTTTGTTTGTCCCTGTTCTGATAGCCTGTCCCTATTCATTCCTTTTTTGTATTTGTCCCTGTTCTGTTAGACTATCCCTGTTCCTGTTCTTCATGTCCCTGTTTAAGGTGTCTCCTGAATCACCCTTCTTTGTCCCCTCTCAAGGCTTTACTTTCCTCATGGCCTCATCTTTAAGAGTCGGATGTGATCACCAACCATGGGGCTTGTCGACCCCCATGGCCACACTCCCACATCTCCTCCTTCTTTATTAACATAAGAAAGCGCAATTAACACAAATTAAGAAGGCAGGATCAACACAAACTAAAACACAGAGAAAAACTGCCAGGCAAACTAAGTCTATCTTTAACAATCTTTGTAAAACCATCCCTGGGAGAGGCAGGCACTGAGTGCTGCCCAACCGGGGGGCTCTGGTTGCCCCTCCAACTCCTGTAGTCCTTGTTTGTGGGTCCAGCATATGCCAGTGGGACCCTCCCATATGCTCTTTTTTGTTTCTCCCTGCTCTGTTAGCCTGTCCCTGTTCCTGTTCTTCATGTCCCTGGTTAAGGTGTCTCCTGAATCACCCTTCTTTGTTCCCTCTCAACTCTTTACTTTCCTGATGGCCTCATCTTTAAGAGTCGGATGTTATCACCAACCATGGGACTTGTCGACCCCCATGGCCAGGCTCCCACATCTCCCCCTTCTTTATTAACATAGAAGAGCTCGATTAACACAAATTAAGAAAGCAGGTTTAACACAAATTAAGAAGGCGCGATTAACAGAAATTAAGAAAGCAAGAGAAACACAAATTAAGAAAGCACTCTTAACACAAATTAAAATACAGAGAAAAAGTGCCAGGCATACTAATTCCATCTTTAACAAACTTTGTAACCCCATCCCTGGGAGAGGCAGGCACTGAGTGCTTCCCAGCTTGGGGGCTCTGGCTGCCCCTCCAACTCCTGGAGTCCTTGTTTGTGGGTCCTGCCTATGCCAGTGGGACCCTCCCATATGCTGTTTTTTGTTTCTCCCTGCTCTGTTAGCCTGTCCCTGTTCCTGTTCTTCATGTCCCTGCTTAAGGTGTCTCCTGAATCACCCTTCTTTGTTCCCTCTCAAGGCTTTACTTTCCTCATGGCCTCATCTTTAAGAGTCGGATGTGATCACCAACCATGGGGCTTGTCGACCCCCATGGCCACACTCCCACATCTCCTCCTTCTTTATTAACATAAGAAAGCGCAATTAACACAAATTAAGAAGGCAGGATCAACACAAACTAAAACACAGAGAAAAACTGCCAGGCATACTAAAACTATCTTTAACAAACTTTGCAACCCCATCCCTGGGAGAGGCAGGCACTGAGTGCTGCCCAGCCGGGGGGCTCTGGCTGCCCCTCCTACTCCTGGAGTCCTTGTTTGTGGGTCCTGCGTAAGCCAGCGTGACCCTCCCATAAGCTCTTTTTGTTCGTCCCTGTTCTGTTAGCCTGTACCTATTCATTCCTTTTTTTTTCTTTTTCCTGTTCCGTTTGCCTGTCCCTATTCATTCCTTTTTTGTTTTTGTCCCTGTTCTGTTTGCCTGTCCCTGTTCCTCTTCTTCATGTCCCTGTTTGTATTCTTCTCGTCCCTGTTCGTTTTCATGTCCCTGTTGGGGGGCGATTTGTGGCGTAAAGACCGCTCGGACACCGGGGTTCTTTCAGGATCTGTAACTGCTACCTCATTATTGATGACATAACTTGAACTCTCTCTTACTGAGGGCATAACTTCATCTCTCAGAGTGAGGGCACAACTTCATTCTATCCCTTATTCAGGAAAGGCTCCCTTCCTATAACTTCCGCCTCACAGCAGTACCTTTCCACTAACTAGTCATTGGTCAACAACTTTGCCCGGCAACAGCAAACACCCAGCCACTTCCATGCATTAATGGCTGGAGAACTAGCCACCCCAGACAAGAAGGTGTCACCTGAATCACCCTTCTTTGTTCCCTCTCAACTCTTTAAATTCCTGATGGTCTCATCCTTAAGAGTTGGATGTTATCACCAACCATGGGGCTTGTCGACCCCCATGGCCACACTCCCACATCTTCCCCTTCTTTATTAACATAAGAAAGCGCAATTAACACAAATTAAGAAGGCAGGATCAACACAAACTAAAACACAGAGAAAAACTGCCAGGCATACTAAGTCTATCTTTAACAATCTTTGTAAAACCATCCCTGGGAGAGGCAGGCACTGAGTGCTGCCCAGCTGGGGGGCTCTGGCTGCCCCTCCAACTCCTGGAGTCCTTGTTTGTGGGTCTTGCCTATGCCAGTGGGACCCTCCCATATGCTGTTTTTTGTTTCTCCCTGCTCTGTTAGCCTGTCCCTGTTCCTGTTCTTCATGTCCCTGTTTAAGGTGTCTCCTGAATCACCCTTCTTTGTTCCCTCTCAAGGCTTTACTTTCCTCATGGCCTCATCTTTAAGAGTCGGATGTGATCACCAACCATGGGGCTTGTCGACCCCCATGGCCACACTCCCACATCTTCCCCTTCTTTATTAACATAAGAAAGCGCAATTAACACAAATTAAGAAGGCAGGATCAACACAAACTAAAACACAGAGAAAAACTGCCAGGCATACTAAGTCTATCTTTAACAATCTTTGTAAAACCATCCCTGGGAGAGGCAGGCACTGAGTGCTGCCCAGCCGGGGGGCTCTGGCTGCCCCTCCAACTCCTGGAGTCCTTGTTTGTGGGTCCTGCCTATGCCAGCGAGACCCTCCCATAGGCTGTTTTTTGTTTGTCCCTGTTCTGATAGCCTGTCCCTATTCTTTCCTTTTTTGTGTTTGTCCCTGTTCTGTTAGACTATCCCTGTTCCTGTTCTTCATGTCCCTGCTTAAGGTGTCTCCTGAATCACCCTTCTTTGTTCCCTCTCAAGGCTTTCCTTTCCTGATGGTCTCATCCTTAAGAGTCCGATGTTATCACCAACCATGGGGCTTGTCGACCCCCATGGCCACACTCCCACATCTCCTCCTTCTTTATTAACATAAGAAAGCGCGATTAACACAAATTAAGAAGGCAGGATCAACACAAACTAAAACACAGAGAAAAACTGCCAGGCATACTAAGACTATCTTTAACAAACTTTGCAACCCCATCCCTGGGAGAGGCAGGCACTGAGTGCTGCCCAGCCGGGGGGCTCTGGCTGCCCCTCCAACTCCTGGAGTCCTTGTTTGGGGGTCCTGCCTATGCCAGCGAGACCCTCCCATACGCTGTTTTTTGTTTGTCCCTGTTCTGATAGCCTGTCCCTATTCATTCCTTTTTTGTTTTCCTCCCTGTTCTGTTAGACTATCCCTGTTCCTGTTCTTCATGTCCCTGTTTAAGGTGTCTCCTGAATCACCCTTCTTTGTTCCCTCTCAAGGCTTTACTTTCCTGATGGTCTCATCTTTAAGAGTCGGATGTTATCACCAACCATGGGACTTGTCGACCCCCATGGCCAGGCTCCCACATCTCCCCCTTTTTTATTAACATAAAAGAGCTCGATTAACACAAATTAAGAAAGCAGGTTTAACACAAATTAAGAAGGCACGATTAACGGAAATTAAGAAAGCTAGAGAAACACAAATTAAGAAAGCACTATTAACACAAATTAAAATACAGAGAAAAAATGCCAGGCATACTAATTCCATCTTTAAAAAACTTTGTAACCCCATCCCTGGGAGAGGCAGGCACTGAGTGCTGCCCATCCGGGGGGCTCTGGCTGCCCCTCCAACTCCTGGAGTCCTTGTTTGGGGGTCCTGCGTAAACCATCGTGGCCCTCCCATATGCTCTTTTTGGTCATCCCTGTTCTGTTAGCCTGTACCTGATCATTCCTTTTCTGTTTTTGTCCCTGTTCCGTTTTGCTGTCCCTATTCATTCCTTTTTTGTTTTTGTCCCTGTTCTGTTTGCCTGTCGCTGTTCCTCTTCTTCATGTCCCTGTTTGTATTCTTCTCGTCCCTGTTCGTTTTCATGTCCCTGTTGGGGGGCGATTTGTGGCGTAAAGACCGCTCGGACACCGGGGTTCTTTCAGGATCTGTAACTGCTACCTCATTATTGATGACATAACTTGAACTCTCTCTTACTGAGGGCATAACTTCATCTCTCAGAGTGAGGGCACAACTTCATTCTATCCCTTATTCAGGAAAGGCTCCCTTCCTATAACTTCCACCTCACAGCAGTACCTTTCCACTAACTAGTCATTGGTCAACAACTTTGCCTGGCAACAGCAAACACCCAGCCACTTCCATGCATTAATGGCTGGAGAACTAGCCACCCCAGACAAGAAGGTGTCACCTGAATCACCCTTCTTTGTTCCCTCTCAACTCTTTAAATTCCTGATGGCCTCATCTTTAAGAGTCCGATGTTATCACCAACCATGGGGCCTGTCGACCCCCATGGCCACACTCCCACATCTTCCCCTTCTTTATTAACATAAGAAAGCGCGATTAACACAAATTAAGAAGGCAGGATCAACACAAACTAAAACACAGAGAAAAACTGCCAGGCATACTAAGTCTATGTTTAACAACCTTTGTAAAACCATCCCTGGGAGAGGCAGGCACTGAGTGCTGCCCAGCCTGGGGGCTCTGGCTGCCCCTCCAACTCCTGGAGTCCTTGTTTGTGGGTCCAGCATACGCCAGCGGGACCCTCCCATACGCTGTTTTTTGTTTGTCCCTGTTCTGATAGCATGTCCCTATTCATTCCTTTTTTGTTTTTGTCCCTGTTCTGTTAGACTATCCCTGTTCCTGTTCTTCATGTCCCTGTTTAAGGTGTCTCCTGAATCACCCTTCTTTGTTCCCTCTCAACTCTTTACTTTCCTCATGGCCTCATCTTTAAGAGTCGGATGTTATCACCAACCATGGGACTTGTCGACCCCCATGGCCAGGCTCCCACATCTCCCCCTTCTTTATTAACCTAAAAGAGCTCGATTAACACAAATTAAGAAAGCAGGTTTAACACAAATTAAGAAGGCGCGATTAACAGAAATTAAGAAAGCAAGAGTAACACAAATTAAGAAAGCACTATTAACACAAACTAAAATACAGAGAAAAACTGCCAGGCATACTAATTCCATCTTTAACAAACTTTGTAACCCCATCCCTGGGAGAGGCAGGCACTGAGTGCTGCCCAGCTGGGGGGCTCTGGCTGCCCCTCCAACTCCTGGAGTCCTTGTTTGTGGGTCCTGCCTATGCCAGCGAGACCCTCCCATACGCTGTTTTTTGTTTGTCCCTGTTCTGATAGCCTGTCCCTATTCATTCCTTTTTTGTTTTTGTCCCTGTTCTGTTAGACTATCCCTGTTCCTGTTCTTCATGTCCCTGTTTAAGGTGTCTCCTGAATCACCCTTCTTTGTTCCCTCTCAAGGCTTTACTTTCCTCATGGTCTCATCTTTAAGAGTCGGATGTGATCACCAACCATGGGGCTTGTCGACCCCCATGGCCACACTCCCACATCTTCCCCTTCTTTATTAACATAAGAAAGCGCAATTAACACAAATTAAGAAGGCAGGATCAACACAAACTAAAACACAGAGAAAAACTGCCAGGCATACTAAGTCTATCTTTAACAATCTTTGTAAAACCATCCCTGGGAGAGGCAGGCACTGAGTGCTGCCCAGCCGGGGGGCTCTGGCTGCCCCTCCAACTCCTGGAGTCCTTGTTTGGAGGTCCTGCCTATGCCAGCGAGACCCTCCCATAGGCTGTTTTTTGTTTGTCCCTGTTCTGATAGCCTGTCCCTATTCATTCCCTTTTTGTTTTCGTCCCTGTTCTGTTAGACTATCCCTGTTCCTGTTCTTCATGTCCCTGCTTAAGGTGTCTCCTGAATCACCCTTCTTTATTCCCTCTCAAGGCTTTACTTTCCTGATGGTCTCATCTTTAAGAGTTGGATGTTATCACCAACCATGGGACTTGTCGACCCCCATGGCCATGCTCCCACATCTCCCCCTTCTTTATTAACATAAAAGAGCTCGATTAACACAAATTAAGAAAGCAGGTTTAACACAAATTAAGAAGGCGCGATTAACAGAAATTAAGAAAGCAAGAGTAACACAAATTAAGAAAGCACTATTAACACAAACTAAAATACAGAGAAAAACTGCCAGGCATACTAATTCCATCGTTAACAAACTTTGCAACCCCATCGCGGGGAGTGGCAGGCACTGAGTGCTGCCCAGCTGGGGGGCTCTGGCTGCCCCTCCAACTCCTGGAGTCCTTGTTTGTGGGTCCTGCCTATGCCAGCGAGACCCTCCCATACGCTGTTTTTTGTTTGTCCCTGTTCTGATAGCATGTCCCTATTCATTCCTTTTTTGTGTTTGTCCCTGTTCTGTTAGACTATCCCTGTTCCTGTTCTTCATGTCCCTGCTTAAGGTGTCTCCTGAATCACCCTTCTTTGTTCCCTCTCAAGGCTTTCCTTTCCTGATGGTCTCATCCTTAAGAGTCCGATGTTATCACCAACCATGGGGCTTGTCGACCCCCATGGCCACACTCCCACATCTTCCCCTTCTTTATTAACATAAGAAAGCACAATTAACACAAATTAAGAAGGCAGGATCAACACAAACTAAAACACAGAGAAAAACTGCCAGGCATACTAAGACTATCTTTAACAAACTTTGCAACCCCATCCCTGGGAGAGGCAGGCACTGAGTGCTGCCCAGCCGGGGGGCTCTGGCTGCCCCTCCAACTCCTGGAGTCCTTGTTTGGGGGTCCTGCCTATGCCAGCGAGACCCTCCCATACGCTGTTTTTTGTTTGTCCCTGTTCTGATAGCCTGTCCCTATTCATTCCTTTTTTGTTTTTGTCCCTGTTCTGTTAGACTATCCCTGTTCCTGTTCTTCATGTCCCTGCTTAAGGTGTCTCCTGAATCACCCTTCTTTGTTCCCTCTCAAGGCTTTCCTTTCCTGATGGTCTCATCCTTAAGAGTCCGATGTTATCACCAACCATGGGGCTTGTCGACCCCCATGGCCACACTCCCACATCTTCCCCTTCTTTATTAACATAAGAAAGCGCAATTAACACAAATTAAGAAGGCAGGATCAACACAAACTAAAACACAGAGAAAAACTGCCAGGCATACTAAGTCTATCTTTAACAATCTTTGTAAAACCATCCCTGGGAGAGGCAGGCACTGAGTGCTGCCCAGCTGGGGGGCTCTGGCTGCCCCTCCAACTCCTGGAGTCCTTGTTTGTGGGTCCTGCCTATGCCAGTGGGACCCTCCCATATGCTGTTTTTTGTTTCTCCCTGCTCTGTTAGCCTGTCCCTGTTCCTGTTCTTCATGTCCCTGTTAAAGGTGTCTCCTGAATCACCCTTCTTTGTTCCCTCTCAAGGCTTTACTTTCCTCATGGCCTCATCTTTAAGAGTCGGATGTTATCACCAACCATGGGACTTGTCGACCCCCATGGCCAGGCTCCCACATCTCCCCCTTCTTTATTAACCTAAAAGAGCTCGATTAACACAAATTAAGAAAGCAGGTTTAACACAAATTAAGAAGGCGCGATTAACAGAAATTAAGAAAGCAAGAGTAACACAAATTAAGAAAGCACTATTAACACAAACTAAAATACAGAGAAAAACTGCCAGGCATACTAATTCCATCTTTAACAAACTTTGTAACCCCATCCCTGGGAGAGGCAGGCACTGAGTGCTTCCCAGCTGGGGGGCTCTGGCTGCCCCTCCAACTCCTGGAGTCCTTGTTTGTGGGTCCAGCATATGCCAGTGGGACCCTCCCATATGCTGTTTTTTGTTTCTCCCTGCTCTGTTAGCCTGTCCCTGTTCCTGTTCTTCATGTCCCTGTTTAAGGTGTCTCCTGAATCACCCTTCTTTGTTCCCTCTCAAGGCTTTACTTTCCTCATGGTCTCATCTTTAAGAGTCGGATGTTATCACCAACCATGGGACTTGTCGACCCCCATGGCCATGCTCCCACATCTCCCCCTTCTTTATTAACATAAAAGAGCTCGATTAACACAAATTAAGAAAGCAGGTTTAACCCAAATTAAGAAGGCGCGATTAACAGAAATTAAGAAAGCTAGAGAAACACAAATTAAGAAAGCACTAATAACACAAATTAAAATACAGAGAAAAACTGCCAGGCATACTAAGACTATCTTTAACAAACTTTGCAACCCCATCCCTGGGATAGGCAGGCACTGAGTGCTGCCCAACCGGGGGGCTCTGGCTGCCCCTCCAACTCCTGGAGTCCTTTTTTGTGGGTCCTGCGTAAGCCAGCGTGACCCTCCCATAAGCTCTTTTTGTTCGTCCCTGTTCTGTTAGCCTGTACCTATTCATTCCTTTTTTTTTCTTTTATCTGTTCCGTTTGCCTGTCCCTATTCATTCCTTTTTTGTTTTTGTCCCTGTTCTGTTTGCCTGTCCCTGTTCCTCTTCTTCATGTCCCTGTTTGTTTTCTTCTCGTCCCTGTTCGTTTTCTTGTCCCTGTTGGGGGGCGATTTGTGGCGTAAAGACCGCTCGGACAACGGGGTTCTTTCAGGATCTGTAACTGCTACCTCTTTATTGATGACATAACTTGAACTCTCTCTTACTGAGGGCATAACTTCATCTCTCAGAGTGAGGGCACAACTTCATTCTATCCCTTATTCAGGAAAGGCTCCCTTCCTATAACTTCCGCCTCACAGCAGTACCTTTCCACTAACTAGTCATTGGTCAACAAATTTGCCCGGCAACAGCAAACACCCAGCCACTTCCATGCATTAATGGCTGGAGAACTAGCCACCCCAGACAAGAAGGTGTCACCTGAATCACCCTTCTTTGTTCCCTCTCAACTCTTTAAATTCCTGATGGTCTCATCCTTAAGAGTTGGATGTTATCACCAACCATGGGACTTGTCGACACCCATGGCCACGCTCCCACATCTCCCCCTTCTTTATTAACATAAAAGAGCTCGATTAACACAAATTAAGAAAGCAGGTTTAACACAAATTATGAAGGCGCGATTAACAGAAATTAAGAAAGCAAGAGTAACACAAATTAAGAAAGCAGTATTAACACAAACTAAAATACAGAGAAAAACTGCCAGGCATACTAATTCCATCTTTAACAAACTTTGTAACCCCATCCCTGGGAGAGGCAGGCACTGAGTGCTGCCCAGCCGGGGGGCTCTGGCTGCCCCTCCAACTCCTGGAGTCCTTGTTTCTGGGTCCTGCCTATGCCAGCGAGACCCTCCCATACGCTGTTTTTTGTTTGTCCCTGCTCTGTTAGCCTGTCCCTGTTCCTGTTCTTCATGTCCCTGTTTAAGGTGTCTCCTGAATCACCCTTTGTTCCCTCTCAGGGCTTTACTTTCCTGATGGTCTCATCTTTAAGAGTCTGATGTTATCACCAACCATGGGGCTTGTCGACCCCCATGGCCACACTCCCACATCTTCCCCTTCTTTATTAACTTAAAAAAGCGCGATTAACACAAATTAAGAAGGCAGAATCAGCACAAACTAAAACACAGATAAAAACTGCCAGGCATACTAAGTCTATCTTTAACAATCTTTGTAAAACCAGCCGTGGGAGAGGCAGGCAATGAGTGCTGCCCAGCCGGGGGCTCTGGCTGACCCTCCAACTCCTGGAGTCCTTGTTTGGGGGTCCTGCCTATGCCAGCGAGACCCTCCCATAGGCTGTTTTTTGTTTGTCCCTGTTCTGATAGCCTGTCCCTATTCATTCCTTTTTTGTTTTCGTCCCTGTTCTGTTAGACTATCCCTGTTCCTGTTCTTCATGTCCCTGTTTAAGGTGTCTCCTGAATCACCCTTCTTTGTTCCCTCTCAACTCTTTACTTTCCTGATGGCCTCATCTTTAAGAGTCGCATGTTATCACCAACCATGGGACTTGTCAACCCCCATGGCCATGCTCCCACATCTCCCCCTTCTTTATTAACATAAGAGAGCTCGATTAACACAAATTAAGAAAGCACTATTAACACAAACTAAAACACAGAGAAAAACTGCCAGGCATACTAATTCCATCTTTAACAAACTTTGTAAAACCAACCCTGGGAGAGGCAGGCACTGAGTGCTGCCCAGCCGGGGGGCTCTGGCTGCCCCTCCAACTCCTGGAGTCCTTGTTTGGGGGTCCTGCGTAAGCCAGCGTGACCCTCCCATACGCTCTTTTTGTTCGTCCCTGTTCTGTTAGCCTGTACCTGATCATTCCTTTTCTGTTTTTGTCCCTGTTCCGTTTGCCTGTCCCTATTCATTCCTTTTTTGTTTTTGTCCCTGTTCTGTTAGCCTGTCCCTGTTCCTGTTCTTCATGTCCCTGTTTGTTTTCTTCTTGTCCCTGTTCGTTTTCATGTCCCTGTTGGGGGGCGATTTGTGGCGTAAAGACCGCTCGGACACCGGGGTTCTTTCAGGATCTGTAACTGCTACCTCATTATTGATGACATAACTTGTACTCTCTCTTACTGAAGGCATAACTTCATCTCTCAGAGTGAGGGCACAACTTCATTCTATCCCTTATTCAGGAAAGGCTCCCTTCCTATAACTTCCGCCTCACAGCAGTACCTTTCCACTAACTAGTCATTGGTCAACAACTTTGCCCGGCAACAGCAAACACCCAGCCACTTCCATGCATTAATGGCTGGAGAACTAGCCACCCCAGACAAGAAGGTGTCACCTGAATCACCCTTCTTTGTTCCCTCTCAACTCTTTAAATTCCTGATGGTCTCATCCTTAAGAGTTGGATGTTATCATCAACCATGGGGCTTGTCGACCCCCATGGCCACACTCCCACATCTTCCCCTTCTTTATTAACATAAGAAAGCGCAATTAACACAAATTAAGAAGGCAGGATCAACACAAACTAAAACACAGAGAAAAACTGCCAGGCATACTAAGTCTATCTTTAACAAACTTTGTAACCCCATCCCTGGGAGAGGCAGGCACTGAGTGCTGCCCAGCCGGGGGGCTCTGGCTGCCCCTCCAACTCCTGGAGTCCTTGTTTGTGGGTCCTGCCTATGCCAGCGAGACCCTCCCATACGCTGTTTTTTGTTTGTCCCTGTTCTGATAGCCTGTCCCTATTAATTCCTTTTTTGTTTTTGTCCCTGTTCTGTTAGACTATCCCTGTTCCTGTTCTTCATGTCCCTGTTTAAGGTGTCTCCTGAATCACCCTTCTTTGTTCCCTCTCAAGGCTTTACTTTCCTCATGGTCTCATCTTTAAGAGTCGGATGTGATCACCAACCATGGGGCTTGTCGACCCCCATGGCCACACTCCCACATCTTCCCCTTCTTTATTAACATAAGAAAGCGCAATTAACGCAAATTAAGAAGGCAGGATCAACACAAACTAAAACACAGAGAAAAACTGCCAGGCATACTAAGTCTATCTTTAACAATCTTTGTAAAACCATCCCTGGGAGAGGCAGGCACTGAGTGCTGCCCAGCCGGGGGGCTCTGGCTGCCCCTCCAACTCCTGGAGTCCTTGTTTTTGGGTCCTGCCTATGCCAGCGAGACCCTCCCATAGGCTGTTTTTTGTTTCTCCCTGTTCTGATAGCCTGTCCCTATTCATTCCCTTTTTGTTTTCGTCCCTGTTCTGTTAGACTATCCCTATTCCTGTTCTTCATGTCCCTGCTTAAGGTGTCTCCTGAATCACCCTTCTTTGTTCCCTCTCAACTCTTTACTTTCCTGATGGTCTCATCTTTAAGAGTTGGATGTTATCACCAACCATGGGACTTGTCGACCCCCATGGCCATGCTCCCACATCTCCCCCTTCTTTATTAACATAAAAGAGCTCGATTAACACAAATTAAGAAAGCAGGTTTAACACAAATTAAGAAGGCGCGATTAACAGAAATTAAGAAAGCAAGAGTAACACAAATTAAGAAAGCACTATTAACACAAACTAAAATATAGAGAAAAACTGCCAGGCATACTAATTCCATCTTTAACAAACTTTGCAACCCCATCGCGGGGAGTGGCAGGCACTGAGTGCTGCCCAGCTGGGGGGCTCTGGCTGCCCCTCCAACTCCTGGAGTCCTTGTTTGTGGGTCCTGCCTATGCCAGCGAGACCCTCCCATACGCTGTTTTTTGTTTGTCCCTGTTCTGATAGCATGTCCCTATTCTTTCCTTTTTTGTGTTTGTCCCTGTTCTGTTAGACTATCCCTGTTCCTGTTCTTCATGTCCCTGTTTAAGGTGTCTCCTGAATCACCCTTCTTTGTTCCCTCTCAAGGCTTTCCTTTCCTGATGGTCTCATCCTTAAGAGTCCGATGTTATCACCAACCATGGGGCTTGTCGACCCCCATGGCCACACTCCCACATCTTCCCCTTCTTTATTAACATAAGAAAGCACAATTAACACAAATTAAGAAAGCAGGATCAACACAAACTAAAACACAGAGAAAAACTGCCAGGCATACTAAGACTATCTTTAACAAACTTTGAAACCCCATCCCTGGGAGTGGCAGGCACTGAGTGCTTCCCAGCTGGGGGGCTCTGGCTGCCCCTCCAACTCCTGGAGTCCTTGTTTGTGTGTCCAGCATACGCCAGTGGGACCCTCCCATATGCTGTTTTTTGTTTCTCCCTGCTCTGTTAGCCTGTCCCTGTTCCTGTTCTTCATGTCCCTGCTTAAGGTGTCTCCTGAATCACCCTTCTTTGTTCCCTCTCAAGGCTTTACTTTCCTCATGGCCTCATCTTTAAGAGTCGGATGTGATCACCAACCATGGGGCTTGTCGACCCCCATGGCCACACTCCCACATCTCCTCCTTCTTTATTAACATAAGAAAGCGCGATTAACACAAATTAAGAAGGCAGGATCAACACAAACTAAAACACAGAGAAAAACTGCCAGGCATACTAAGACTATCTTTAACAAACTTTGCAACCCCATCCCTGGGAGAGGCAGGCACTGAGTGCTGCCCAGCCGGGGGGCTCTGGCTGCCCCTCCAACTCCTGGAGTCCTTGTTTGGGGGTCCTGCCTATGCCAGCGAGACCCTCCCATACGCTGTTTTTTGTTTCTCCCTGCTCTGTTAGCCTGTCCCTATTCATTCCTTTTTTGTTTTCCTCCCTGTTCTGTTAGACTATCCCTGTTCCTGTTCTTCATGTCCCTGTTTAAGGTGTCTCCTGAATCACCCTTCTTTGTTCCCTCTCAAGGCTTTACTTTCCGGATGGTCTCATCTTTAAGAGTCCGATGTTATCACCAACCATGGGGCTTGTCGACCCCCATGGCCACACTCCCACATCTCCCCCTTCTTTATTAACTTAAGAAAGCGCGATTAACACAAATTAAGAAGGCAGGATCAACACAAACTAAAACAGAGAAAAACTGCCAGGCATACTAAGTCTATCTTTAACAATCTTTGTAAAACCATCCCTGGGAGAGGCAGGCACTGAGTGCTGCCCAGCCGGGGGGCTCTGGCTGCCCCTCCAACTCCTGGAGTCCTTGTTTGGGGGTCCTGCGTAAACCATCGTGGCCCTCCCATATGCTCTTTTTGGTCATCCCTGTTCTGTTAGCCTGTACCTGATCATTCCTTTTCTGTTTTTGTCCCTGTTCCGTTTGCCTGTCCCTATTCATTCCTTTTTTGTTTTTGTCCCTGTTCTGTTAGCCTGTCCCTGTTCCTCTTCTTCATGTCCCTGTTTGTTTTCTTCTCGTCCCTGTTCGTTTTCATGTCCCTGTTGGGGGGCGATTTGTGGCGTAAAGACCGCTCGGACACCGGGGTTCTTTCAGGATCTGTAACTGCTACCTCATTATTGATGACATAACTTGAACTCTCTCTTACTGAGGGCATAACTTCATCTCTCAGAGTGAGGGCACAACTTCATTCTATCCCTTATTCAGGAAAGGCTCCCTTCCTATAACTTCCACCTCACAGCAGTACCTTTCCACTAACTAGTCATTGGTCAACAACTTTGCCCGGCAACAGCAAACACCCAGCCACTTCCATGCATTAATGGCTGGAGAACTAGCCACCCCAGACAAGAAGGTGTCACCTGAATCACCCTTCTTTGTTCCCTCTCAACTCTTTAAATTCCTGATGGTCTCATCCTTAAGAGTTGGATGTTATCACCAACCATGGGGCTTGTCGACCCCCATGGCCACACTCCCACATCTTCCCCTTCTTTATTAACTTAAGAAAGCGCGATTAACACAAATTAAGAAGGCAGGATCAACACAAACTAAAACACAGAGAAAAACTGCCAGGCATACTAAGTCTATCTTTAACAATCTTTGTAAAACCATCCCTGGGAGAGGCAGGCACTGAGTGCTGCCCAGCCGGGGGGCTCTGGCTGCCCCTCCAACTCCTGGAGTCCTTGTTTGGGGGTCCTGCGTAAACCATCGTGGCCCTCCCATATGCTCTTTTTGGTCATCCCTGTTCTGTTAGCCTGTACCTGATCATTCCTTTTCTGTTTTTGTCCCTGTTCCGTTTTCCTGTCCCTATTCATTCCTTTTTTGTTTTTGTCCCTGTTCTGTTTGCCTGTCGCTGTTCCTCTTCTTCATGTCCCTGTTTGTATTCTTCTCGTCCCTGTTCGTTTTCATGTCCCTGTTGGGGGGCGATTTGTGGCGTAAAGACCGCTCGGACACCGGGGTTCTTTCAGGATCTGTAACTGCTACCTCATTATTGATGACATAACTTGAACTCTCTCTTACTGAGGGCATAACTTCATCTCTCAGAGTGAGGGCACAACTTCATTCTATCCCTTATTCAGGAAAGGCTCCCTTCCTATAACTTCCACCTCACAGCAGTACCTTTCCACTAACTAGTCATTGGTCAACAACTTTGCCCGGCAACAGCAAACACCCAGCCACTTCCATGCATTAATGGCTGGAGAACTAGCCACCCCAGACAAGAAGGTGTCACCTGAATCACCCTTCTTTGTTCCCTCTCAACTCTTTAAATTCCTGATGGCCTCATCTTTAAGAGTCCGATGTTATCACCAACCATGGGGCCTGTCGACCCCCATGGCCACACTCCCACATCTTCCCCTTCTTTATTAACTTAAGAAAGCGCGATTAACACAAATTAAGAAGGCAGGATCAACACAAACTAAAACACAGAGAAAAACTGGCAGGCATACTAATTCCATCTTTAACAACCTTTGTAAAACCATCCCTGGGAGAGGCAGGCACTGAGTGCTGCCCAGCCGGGGGGCTCTGGCTGCCCCTCCAACTCCTGGAGTCCTTGTTTGTGGGTCCAGCATACGCCAGTGGGACCCTCCCATACGCTGTTTTTTGTTTGTCCCTGTTCTGATAGCATGTCCCTATTCATTCCTTTTTTGTTTTTGTCCCTGTTCTGTTAGACTATCCCTGTTCCTGTTCTTCATGTCCCTGTTTAAGGTGTCTCCTGAATCACCCTTCTTTGTTCCCTCTCAACTCTTTACTTTCCTGATGGCCTCATCTTTAAGAGTCGGATGTTATCACCAACCATGGGACTTGTCGACCCCCATGGCCAGGCTCCCACATCTCCCCCTTCTTTATTAACATAAAAGAGCTCGATTAATACAAATTAAGAAAGCAGGTTTAACACAAATTAAGAAGGCACGATTAACAGAAATTAAGAAAGCTAGAGAAACACAAATTAAGAAAGCACTATTAACACAAATTAAAATACAGAGAAAAAATGCCAGGCATACTAATTCCATCTTTAACAAACTTTGTAACCACAACCCTGGGAGAGGCAGGCACTGAGTGCTGCCCAGCCGGGGGGCTCTGGCTGCCCCTCCAACTCCTGGAGTCCTTGTTTGGGGGTCCTGCCTATGCCAGCGAGACCCTCCCATACGCTGTTTTTTGTTTGTCCCTGTTCTGATAGCCTGTCCCTATTCATTACTTTTTTATTTTCGTCCCTGTTCTGTTAGACTATCCCTGTTCCTGTTCTTCATGTCCCTGTTTAAGGTGTCTCCTGAATCACCCTTCTTTGTTCCCTCTCAAGGCTTTACTTTCCTGATGGTCTCTACTTTATTAGTCAGATCTTATCACCAACCATGGGGCTTGTCTAACCCCATGGCCAGGCTCCCACATCTCCCCCTCCTTTATTAACATAAAAGAGCTCGATTAACACAAATTAAGAAAGCAGGTTTAACACAAATTAAGAAGGCGCGATTAACAGAAATTAAGAAAGCAAGAGAAACACAAATTAAGAAAGCACTATTAACACAAACTAAAATACAGAGAAAAACTGCCAGGCATACTAAGTCTATCTTTAACAAACTTTATAACCCCATCCCTAGGAGAGGCAGGCACTGAGTGCTGCCCAGCCGGGGGGCTCTGGCTGCCCCTCCAACTCCTGGAGTCCTTGTTTGTGGGTCCTGCCTATGCCAGCGAGACCCTCCCATACGCTGTTTTTTGTTTGTCCCTGTTCTGATAGCATGTCCCTATTAATTCCTTTTTTGTTTTTGTCCCTGTTCTGTTAGACTATCCCTGTTCCTGTTCTTCATGTCCCTGCTTAAGGTGTCTCCTGAATCACCCTTCTTTGTTCCCTCTCAAGGCTTTACTTTCCTGATGGACTCATCTTTAAGAGTCGGATGTGATCACCAACCATGGGGCTTGTCGACCCTCATGGCCACACTCCCACATCTTCCCCTTCTTTATTAACTTAAGAAAGCGCGATTAACACAAATTAAGAAGGCAGGATCAGCTCAAACTAAAACACAGAGAAAAACTGCCAGGCATACTAAGTCTATCTTTAACAATCTTTGTAAAACCATCCCTGGGAGAGGCAGGCACTGAGTGCTGCCCAGCTGGGGGGCTCTGGCTGCCCCTCCAACTCCTGGAGTCCTTCTTTGTGGGTCCTGCCTATGCCAGTGGGACCCTCCCATATGCTGTTTTTTGTTTCTCCCTGCTCTGTTAGCCTGTCCCTGTTCCTGTTCTTCATGTCCCTGTTTAAGGTGTCTCCTGAATCACCCTACTTTGTTCCCTCTCAACTCTTTACTTTCCTGATGGCCTCATCTTTAAGAGTTGGATGTTATCACCAACCATAGGGCTTGTGGACCCCCATGGCCATGCTCCCACATCTCCCCCTTCTTTATTAACATAAAAGAGCTCGATTAACACAAATTAAGAAAGCAGGTTTAACACAAATTAAGAAGGCGCGATTAACAGAAATTAAGAAAGCAAGAGAAACACAAATTAAGAAAGCACTTAACACAAATTAAAATACAGAGAAAAAGTGCCAGGCATACTAATTCCATCTTTAACAAACTTTGTAACCCCATCCCTGGGAGAGGCAGGCACTGAGTGCTTCCCAGCCGGGGGGCTCTGGCTGCCCCTCCAACTCCTGGAGTCCTTGTTTGTGGGTCCAGCATATGCCAGTGGGACCCTCCCATATGCTGTTTTTTGTTTCTCCCTGCTCTGTTAGCCTGTCCCTGTTCCTGTTCTTCATGTCCCTGCTTAAGGTGTCTCCTGAATCACCCTTCCTTGTTCCCTCTCAAGGCTTTACTTTCCTCATGGTCTCATCTTTAAGAGTCGGATGTGATCACCAACCATGGGGCTTGTCGACCCCCATGGCCACACTCCCACATCTCCTCCTTCTTTATTAACATAAGAAAGCGCAATTAACACAAATTAAGAAGGCAGGATCAACACAAACTAAAACACAGAGAAAAACTGCCAGGCATACTAAGACTATCTTTAACAAACTTTGCAACCCCATCCCTGGGATAGGCAGGCACTGAGTGCTGCCCAACCGGGGGGCTCTGGCTGCCCCTCCAACTCCTGGAGTCCTTTTTTGTGGGTCCTGCGTAAGCCAGCGTGACCCTCCCATAAGCTCTTTTTGTTCGTCCCTGTTCTGTTAGCCTGTACCTATTCATTCCTTTTTTTTTCTTTTATCTGTTCCGTTTGCCTGTCCCTATTCATTCCTTTTTTGTTTTTGTCCCTGTTCTGTTAGCCTGTCCCTGTTCCTGTTCTTCATGTCCCTGTTTGTTTTCTTCTCGTCCCTGTTCGTTTTCTTGTCCCTGTTGGGGGGCGATTTGTGGCGTAAAGACCGCACGGACAACGGGGTTCTTTCAGGATCTGTAACTGCTACCTCTTTATTGATGACATAACTTGAACTCTCTCTTACTGAGGGCATAACTTCATCTCTCAGAGTGAGGGCACAACTTCATTCTAGCCCTTATTCAGGAAAGGCTCCCTTCCTATAACTTCCGCCTCACAGCAGTACCTTTCCACTAACTAGTCATTGGTCAACAACTTTGCCCGGCAACAGCAAACACCCAGCCACTTCCATGCATTAATGGCTGGAGAACTAGCCACCCCAGACAAGAAGGTGTCACCTGAATCACCCTTCTTTGTTCCCTCTCAACTCTTTAAATTCCTGATGGTCTCATCCTTAAGAGTTGGATGTTATCACCAACCATGTGACTTGTCGACCCCCATGGCCACGCTCCCACATCTCCTCCTTCTTTATTAACCTAAAAGAGCTCGATTAACACAAATTAAGAAAGCAGGTTTAACACAAATTATGAAGGCGCGATTAACAGAAATTAAGAAAGCAAGAGTAACACAAATTAAGAAAGCAGTATTAACACAAACTAAAATACAGAGAAAAACTGCCAGGCATACTAATTCCATCTTTAACAAACTTTGTAACCCCATCCCTGGGAGAGGCAGGCACTGAGTGCTGCCCAGCCGGGGGGCTCTGGCTGCCCTTCCAACTCCTGGAGTCCTTGTTTCTGGGTCCTGCCTATGCCAGCGAGACCCTCCCATACGCTGTTTTTTGTTTGTCCCTGTTCTGTTAGCCTGTCCCTGTTCCTCTTCTTCATGTCCCTGTTTAAGGTGTCTCCTGAATCACCCTTCTTTGTTCCCTCTCAAGGCTTTACTTTCCTCATGGCCTCATCTTTAAGAGTCGGATGTTATCACCAAACATGGGACTTGTCGACCCCCATGGCCAGGCTCCCACATCTCCCCCTTCTTTATTAACCTAAAAGAGCTCGATTAACACAAATTAAGAAAGCAGGTTTAACACAAATTAAGAAGGCGCGATTAACAGAAATTAAGAAAGCAAGAGTAACACAAATTAAGAAAGCACTATTAACACAAACTAAAATACAGAGAAAAACTGCCAGGCATACTAATTCCATCTTTAACAAACTTTGCAACCCCATCCCTGGGAGAGGCAGGCACTGAGTGCTGCCCAGCCGGGGGGCTCTGGCTGCCCCTCCAACTCCTGGAGACCTTGTTTGTGGGTCCTGCCTATGCCAGCGAGACCCTCCCATACGCTGTTTTTTGTTTGTCCCTGTTCTGATAGCCTGTCCCTATTAATTCCTTTTTTGTTTTTGTCCCTGTTCTGTTAGACTATCCCTGTTCCTGTTCTTCATGTCCCTGTTTAAGGTGTCTCCTGAATCACCCTTCTTTGTCCCCTCTCAAGGCTTTACTTTCCTCATGGTCTCATCTTTAAGAGTCGGATGTGATCACCAACCATGGGGCTTGTCGACCCCCATGGCCACACTCCCACATCTTCCCCTTCTTTATTAACATAAGAAAGCGCAATTAACACAAATTAAGAAGGCAGGATCAACACAAACTAAAACACAGAGAAAAACTGCCAGGCATACTAAGTCTATCTTTAACAATCTTTGTAAAACCATCCCTGGGAGAGGCAGGCACTGAGTGCTGCCCAGCCGGGGGGCTCTGGCTGCCCCTCCAACTCCTGGAGTCCTTGTTTGTGGGTCCTGCCTATGCCAGCGAGACCCTCCCATAGGCTGTTTTTTGTTTGTCCCTGTTCTGATAGCCTGTCCCTATTCATTACCTTTTTGTTTTCGTCCCTGTTCTGTTAGACTATCCCTGTTCCTGTTCTTCATGTCCCTGCTTAAGGTGTCTCCTGAATCACCCTTCTTTATTCCCTCTCAAGGCTTTACTTTCCTGATGGTCTCATCTTTAAGAGTTGGATGTTATCACCAACCATGGGGCTTGTCTAACCCCATGGCCAGGCTCCCACATCTCCCCCTCCTTTATTAACATAAAAGAGCTCGATTAACACAAATTAAGAAAGCAGGTTTAACACAAATTAAGAAGGCGCGATTAACAGAAATTAAGAAAGCAAGAGAAACACAAATTAAGAAAGCACTATTAACACAAACTAAAATACAGAGAAAAACTGCCAGGCATACTAAGTCTATCTTTAACAAACTTTATAACCCCATCCCTGGGAGAGGCAGGCACTGAGTGCTGCCCAGCCGGGGGGCTCTGGCTGCCCCTCCAACTCCTGGAGTCCTTGTTTGGGGGTCCTGCGTAAACCATCGTGGCCCTCCCATATGCTCTTTTTGGTCATCCCTGTTCTGTTAGCCTGTACCTGATCATTCCTTTTCTGTTTTTGTCCCTGTTCCGTTTTCCTGTCCCTATTCATTCCTTTTTTGTTTTTGTCCCTGTTCTGTTTGCCTGTCCCTGTTCCTCTTCTTCATGTCCCTGTTTGTATTCTTCTCGTCCCTGTTCGTTTTCATGTCCCTGTTGGGGGGCGATTTGTGGCGTAAAGACCGCTCGGACAACGGGGTTCTTTCAGGATCTGTAACTGCTACCTCATTATTGATGACATAACTTGAACTCTCTCTTACTGAGGGCATAACTTCATCTCTCAGAGTGAGGGCACAACTTCATTCTATCCCTTATTCAGGAAAGGCTCCCTTCCTATAACTTCCGCCTCACAGCAGTACCTTTCCACTAACTAGTCATTGGTCAACAACTTTGCCCGGCAACAGCAAACACCCAGCCACTTCCATGCATTAATGGCTGGAGAACTAGCCACCCCAGACAAGAAGGTGTCACCTGAATCACCCTTCTTTGTTCCCTCTCAACTCTTTAAATTCCTGATGGTCTCATCCTTAAGAGTTGGATGTTATCACCAACCATGGGGCTTGTCGACCCCCATGGCCACACTCCCACATCTTCCCCTTCTTTATTAACTTAAGAAAGCGCGATTAACACAAATTAAGAAGGCAGGATCAACACAAACTAAAACACAGAGAAAAACTGCCAGGCATACTAAGTCTATCTTTAACAATCTTTGTAAAACCATCCCTGGGAGAGGCAGGCACTGAGTGCTGCCCAGCTGGGGGGCTGTGGCTGCCCCTCCAACTCCTGGAGTCCTTGTTTGTGGGTCCTGCCTATGCCAGTGGGACCCTCCCAGATGCTGTTTTTTGTTTCTCCCTGCTCTGTTAGCCTGTCCCTGTTCCTGTTCTTCATGTCCCTGTTTAAGGTGTCTCCTGAATCACCCTTCTTTGTTCCCTCTCAAGGCTTTACTTTCCTCATGGCCTCATCTTTAAGAGTTGGATGTTATCACCAACCATAGGGCTTGTGGACCCCCATGGCCATGCTCCCACATCTCCCCCTTCTTTATTAACATAAAAGAGCTCGATTAACACAAATTAAGAAAGCAGGTTTAACACAAATTAAGAAGGCGCGATTAACAGAAATTAAGAAAGCAAGAGAAACACAAATTAAGAAAGCACTCAACACAAATTAAAATACAGAGAAAAAGTGCCAGGCATACTAATTCCATCTTTAACAAACTTTGTAACCCCATCCCTGGGAGAGGCAGGCACTGAGTGCTTCCCAGCTGGGGGGCTCTGGCTGCCCCTCCAACTCCTGGAGTCCTTGTTTGTGGGTCCAGCATATGCCAGTGGGACCCTCCCATATGCTGTTTTTTGTTTCTCCCTGCTCTGTTAGCCTGTCCCTGTTCCTGTTCTTCATGTCCCTGTTTAAGGTGTCTCCTGAATCACCCTTCCTTGTTCCCTCTCAAGGCTTTACTTTCCTCATGGTCTCATCTTTAAGAGTCGGATGTGATCACCAACCATGGGGCTTGTCGACCCCCATGGCCACACTCCCACATCTCCTCCTTCTTTATTAACATAAGAAAGCGCAATTAACACAAATTAAGAAGGCAGGATCAACACAAACTAAAACACAGAGAAAAACTGCCAGGCATACTAAGACTATCTTTAACAAACTTTGCAACCCCATCCCTGGGAGTGGCAGGCACTGAGTGCTGCCCAACCGGGGGGCTCTGGCTGCCCCTCCAACTCCTGGAGTCCTTTTTTGTGGGTCCTGCGTAAGCCAGCGTGACCCTCCCATAAGCTCTTTTTGTTCGTCCCTGTTCTGTTAGCCTGTACCTATTCATTCCTTTTTTTTTCTTTTATCTGTTCCGTTTGCCTGTCCCTATTCATTCCTTTTTTGTTTTTGTCCCTGTTCTGTTAGCCTGTCCCTGTTCCTCTTCTTCATGTCCCTGTTTGTTTTCTTCTCGTCCCTGTTCGTTTTCTTGTCCCTGTTGGGGGGCGATTTGTGGCGTAAAGACCGCACGGACAACGGGGTTCTTTCAGGATCTGTAACTGCTACCTCTTTATTGATGACATAACTTGAACTCTCTCTTACTGAGGGCATAACTTCATCTCTCAGAGTGAGGGCACAACTTCATTCTATCCCTTATTCAGGAAAGGCTCCCTTCCTATAACTTCCGCCTCACAGCAGTACCTTTCCACTAACTAGTCATTGGTCAACAACTTTGCCCGGCAACAGCAAACACCCAGCCACTTCCATGCATTAATGGCTGGAGAACTAGCCACCCCAGACAAGAAGGTGTCACCTGAATCACCCTTCTTTGTTCCCTCTAAACTCTTTAAATTCCTGATGGTCTCATCCTTAAGAGTTGGATGTTATCACCAACCATGGGACTTGTCGACCCCCATGGCCACGCTCCCACATCTCCCCCTTCTTTATTAACATAAAAGAGCTCGATTAACACAAATTAAGAAAGCAGGTTTAACACAAATAATGAAGGCGCGATTAACAGAAATTAAGAAAGCAAGAGTAACACAAATTAAGAAAGCAGTATTAACACAAACTAAAATACAGAGAAAAACTGCCAGGCATACTAATTCCATCTTTAACAAACTTTGTAACCCCATCCCTGGGAGAGGCAGGCACTGAGTGCTGCCCAGCCGGGGGGCTCTGGCTGCCCCTCCAACTCCTGGAGTCCTTGTTTGGGGGTCCTGCGTAAGCCAGCGTGACCCTCCCATAAGCTCTTTTTGTTCGTCCCTGTTCTGTTAGCCTGTACCTATTCATTCCTTTTCTGTTTTTGTCCCTGTTCCGTTTGCCTGTCCCTATTCATTCCTTTTTTGTTTTTGTCCCTGTTCTGTTAGCCTGTCCCTGTTCCTGTTCTTCATGTCCCTGTTTGTTTTCTTCTTGTCCCTGTTCGTTTTCATGTCCCTGTTGTTGGGCGATTTGTGGCGTAAAGACCGCACGGACAACGGGGTTCTTTCAGGATCTGTAACTGCTACCTCATTATTGATGACATAACTTGAACTCTCTCTTACTGAGGGCATAACTTCATCTCTCAGAGTGAGGGCACAACTTCATTCTATCCCTTATTCAGGAAAGGCTCCGTTCCTATAATTTCCGCCTCACAGCAGTACCTTTCCACTAACTAGTCATTGGTCAACAACTTTGCCCGGCAACAGCAAACACCCAGCAACTTCCATGCTTTAATGGCTGGAGAACAAGCCACCCCAGACAAGAAGGTGTCACCTGAATCACCCTTCTTTGTTCCCTCTCAACTCTTTAAATTCCTGATGGTCTCATCCTTAAGAGTTGGATGTTATTACCAACCATGGGGCTTGTCGACCCCCATGGCCACACTCCCACATCTTCCCCTTCTTTATTAACATAAGAAAGCGCGTTTAACAAAAATTAAGAAGGCAGGATCAACACAAACTAAAACACAGAGAAAAACTGCCAGGCATACTAATTCTATCTTTAACAATCTTTGTAAAACCATCCCTGGGAGAGGCAGGCACTGAGTGCTGCCCAGCCGGGGGGCTCTGGCTGCCCCTCCAACTCCTGGAGTCCTTGTTTGTGGGTCCAGCATACGCCAGTGGGACCCTCCCATATGCTGTTTTTTGTTTCTCCCTGCTCTGTTAGCCTGCCCCTGTTCCTGTTCTTCATGTCCCTGTTTAAGGTGTCTCCTGAATCACCCTTCTTTGTTCCCTCTCAAGGCTTTACTTTCCTGATGGCCTCGTCTTTAAGAGTCCTATGTTATCACCAACCATGGGACTTGTCGACCCCCATGGCCAGGCTCCCACATCTCCCCCTTCTTTATTAACCTAAAAGAGCTCGATTAACACAAATTAAGAAAGCAGGTTTAACACAAATTAAGAAGGCGCGATTAACAGAAATTAAGAAAGCAAGAGTAACACAAATTAAGAAAGCACTATTAACACAAACTAAAATACAGAGAAAAACTGCCAGGCATACTAATTCCATCTTTAACAAACTTTGTAACCCCGTCCCTGGGAGAGGCAGGCACTGAGTGCTGCCCAGCTGGGGGGCTCTGGCTGCCCCTCCAACTCCTGGAGTCCTTGTTTGTGGGTCCTGCCTATGCCAGCGAGACCCTCCCATATGCTGTTTTTTGTTTGTCCCTGTTCTGATAGCCTGTCCCTATTCATTCCTTTTTTGTATTTGTCCCTGTTCTGTTAGACTATCCCTGTTCCTGTTCTTCATATCCCTGGTTAAGGTGTCTCCTGAATCACCCTTCTTTGTCCCCTCTCAAGGCTTTACTTTCCTCATGGCCTCATCTTTAAGAGTCGGATGTGATCACCAACCATGGGGCTTGTCGACCCCCATGGCCACACTCCCACATCTCCTCCTTCTTTATTAACATAAGAAAGCGCAATTAACACAAATTAAGAAGGCAGGATCAACACAAACTAAAACACAGAGAAAAACTGCCAGGCATACTAAGTCTATCTTTAACAATCTTTGTAAAACCATCCCTGGGAGAGGCAGGCACTGAGTGCTGCCCAGCCGGGGGGCTCTGGTTGCCCCTCCAACTCCTGGAGTCCTTGTTTGTGGGTCCAGCATATGCCAGTGGGACCCTCCCATATGCTCTTTTTTGTTTCTCCCTGCTCTGTTAGCCTGCCCCTGTTCCTGTTCTTCATGTCCCTGGTTAAGGTGTCTCCTGAATCACCCTTCTTTGTTCCCTCTCAACTCTTTACTTTCCTGATGGCCTCATCTTTAAGAGTCGGATGTTATCACCAACCATGGGACTTGTCGACCCCCATGGCCATGCTCCCACATCTCCCCCTTCTTTATTAACATAGAAGAGCTCGATTAACACAAATTAAGAAAGCAGGTTTAACACAAATTAAGAAGGCGCGATTAACAGAAATTAAGAAAGCAAGAGAAACACAAATTAAGAAAGCACTCTTAACACAAATTAAAATACAGAGAAAAACTGCCAGGCATACTAATTCCATCTTTAACAAACTTTGTAACCCCATCCCTGGGAGAGGCAGGCACTGAGTGCTTCCCAGCTTGGGGGCTCTGGCTGCCCCTCCAACTCCTGGAGTCCTTGTTTGTGGGTCCTGCCTATGCCAGTGGGACCCTCCCATATGCTGTTTTTTGTTTCTCCCTGCTCTGTTAGCCTGTCCCTGTTCCTGTTCTTCATGTCCCTGCTTAAGGTGTCTCCTGAATCACCCTTCTTTGTTCCCTCTCAAGGCTTTACTTTCCTCATGGCCTCATCTTTAAGAGTCGGATGTGATCACCAACCATGGGGCTTGTCGACCCCCATGGCCACACTCCCACATCTCCTCCTTCTTTATTAACATAAGAAAGCGCAATTAACACAAATTAAGAAGGCAGGATCAACACAAACTAAAACACAGAGAAAAACTGCCAGGCATACCAAGACTATCTTTAACAAACTTTGCAACCCCATCCCTGGGAGAGGCAGGCACTGAGTGCTGCCCAGCCGGGGGGCTCTGGCTGCCCCTCCAACTCCTGGAGTCCTTGTTTGTGGGTCCTGCGTAAGCCAGCGTGACCCTCTTATAAGCTCTTTTTGTTCGTCCCTGTTCTGTTAGCCTGTACCTATTCATTCCTTTTTTTTTCTTTTTCCTGTTCCGTTTGCCTGTCCCTATTCATTCCTTTTTTGTTTTTGTCCCTGTTCTGTTTGCCTGTCCCTGTTCCTCTTCTTCATGTCCCTGTTTGTATTCTTCTCGTCCCTGTTCGTTTTCATGTCCCTGTTGGGGGGCGATTTGTGGCGTGAAGACCGCTCGGACACCGGGGTTCTTTCAGGATCTGTAACTGCTACCTCATTATTGATGACATAACTTGAACTCTCTCTTACTGAGGGCATAACTTCATCTCTCAGAGTGAGGGCACAACTTCATTCTATCCCTTATTCAGGAAAGGCTCCCTTCCTATAACTTCCGCCTCACAGCAGTACCTTTCCACTAACTAGTCATTGGTCAACAACTTTGCCCGGCAACAGCAAACACCCAGCCACTTCCATGCATTAATGGCTGGAGAACTAGCCACCCCAGACAAGAAGGTGTCACCTGAATCACCCTTCTTTGTTCCCTCTCAACTCTTTAAATTCCTGATGGTCTCATCCTTAAGAGTTGGATGTTATCACCAACCATGGGGCTTGTCGACCCCCATGGCCACACTCCCACATCTTCCCCTTCTTTATTAACATAAGAAAGCGCAATTAACACAAATTAAGAAGGCAGGATCAACACAAACTAAAACACAGAGAAAAACTGCCAGGCATACTAAGTCTATCTTTAACAATCTTTGTAAAACCATCCCTGGGAGAGGCAGGCACTGAGTGCTGCCCAGCTGGGGGGCTCTGGCTGCCCCTCCAACTCCTGGAGTCCTTGTTTGTGGGTCCTGCCTATGCCAGTGGGACCCTCCCAGATGCTGTTTTTTGTTTCTCCCTGCTCTGTTAGCCTGTCCCTGTTCCTGTTCTTCATGTCCCTGTTTAAGGTGTCTCCTGAATCACCCTTCTTTGTTCCCTCTCAAGGCTTTACTTTCCTCATGGCCTCATCTTTAAGAGTCGGATGTTATCACCAACCATGGCACTTGTCGACCCCCATGGCCAGGCTCCCACATCTCCCCCTTCTTTATTAACCTAAAAGAGCTCGATTAACACAAATTAAGAAAGCAGGTTTAACACAAATTAAGAAGGCGCGATTAACAGAAATTAAGAAAGCAAGAGTAACACAAATTAAGAAAGCACTATTAACACAAACTAAAATACAGAGAAAAACTGCCAGGCATACTAATTCCATCTTTAACAAACTTTGTAACCCCATCCCTGGGAGAGGCAGGCACTGAGTGCTGCCCAGCTGGGGGGCTCTGGCTGCCCCTCCAACTCCTGGAGTCCTTGTTTGTGGGTCCTGCCTATGCCAGCGAGACCCTCCCATACGCTGTTTTTTGTTTGTCCCTGTTCTGATAGCCTGTCCCTATTAATTCCTTTTTTGTTTTTGTCCCTGTTCTGTTAGACTATCCCTGTTCCTGTTCTTCATGTCCCTGTTTAAGGTGTCTCCTGAATCACCCTTCTTTGTTCCCTCTCAAGGCTTTACTTTCCTCATGGTCTCATCTTTAAGAGTCGGATGTGATCACCAACCATGGGGCTTGTCGACCCCCATGGCCACACTCCCACATCTTCCCCTTCTTTATTAACATAAGAAAGCGCAATTAACACAAATTAAGAAGGCAGGATCAACACAAACTAAAACACAGAGAAAAACTGCCAGGCATACTAAGTCTATCTTTAACAATCTTTGTAAAACCATCCCTGGGAGAGGCAGGCACTGAGTGCTGCCCAGCCGGGGGGCTCTGGCTGCCCCTCCAACTCCTGGAGTCCTTGTTTGTGGGTCCTGCCTATGCCAGCGAGACCCTCCCATAGGCTGTTTTTTGTTTGTCCCTGTTCTGATAGCCTGTCCCTATTCATTCCCTTTTTGTTTTCGTCCCTGTTCTGTTAGACTATCCCTATTCCTGTTCTTCATGTCCCTGCTTAAGGTGTCTCCTGAATCACCCTTCTTTGTTCCCTCTCAAGGCTTTACTTTCCTGATGGTCTCATCTTTAAGAGTTGGATGTTATCACCAACAATGGGACTTGTCGACCCCCATGGCCATGCTCCCACATCTCCCCCTTCTTTATTAACATAAAAGAGCTCGATTAACACAAATTAAGAAAGCAGGTTTAACACAAATTAAGACGGCGCGATTAACAGAAATTAAGAAAGCAAGAGTAACACAAATTAAGAAAGCACTATTAACACAAACTAAAATACAGAGAAAAACTGCCAGGCATACTAATTCCATCTTTAACAAACTTTGCAACCCCATCGCGGGGAGTGGCAGGCACTGAGTGCTGCCCAGCTGGGGGGCTCTGGCTGCCCCTCTAACTCCTGGAGTCCTTGTTTGTGGGTCCTGCCTATGCCAGCGAGACCCTCCCATACGCTGTTTTTTGTTTGTCCCTGTTCTGATAGCATGTCCCTATTCTTTCCTTTTTTGTGTTTGTCCCTGTTCTGTTAGACTATCCCTGTTCCTGTTCTTCATGTCCCTGCTTAAGGTGTCTCCTGAATCACCCTTCTTTGTTCCCTCTCAAGGCTTTCCTTTCCTGATGGTCTCATCCTTAAGAGTCCGATGTTATCACCAACCATGGGGCTTGTCGACCCCCATGGCCACACTCCCACATCTTCCCCTTCTTTATTAACATAAGAAAGCACAATTAACACAAATTAAGAAAGCAGGATCAACACAAACTAAAACACAGAGAAAAACTGCCAGGCATACTAAGACTATCTTTAACAAACTTTGCAACCCCATCCCTGGGAGTGGCAGGCACTGAGTGCTTCCCAGCTGGGGGGCTCTGGCTGCCCCTCCAACTCCTGGAGTCCTTGTTTGTGGGTCCTGCCTATGCCAGTGGGACCCTCCCATATGCTGTTTTTTGTTTCTCCCTGCTCTGTTAGCCTGTCCCTGTTCCTGTTCTTCATGTCCCCGCTTAAGGTGTCTCCTGAATCACCCTTCTTTGTTCCCTCTCAAGGCTTTACTTTCCTCATGGCCTCATCTTTAAGAGTCCGATGTTATCACCAACCATGGGACTTGTCGACCCCCATGGCCAGGCTCCCACATCTCCCCCTTCTTTATTAACCTAAAAGAGCTCGATTAACACAAATTAAGAAAGCAGGTTTAACACAAATTAAGAAGGCGCGATTAACAGAAATTAAGAAAGCAAGAGTAACACAAATTAAGAAAGCACTATTAACACAAACTAAAATACAGAGAAAAACTGCCAGGCATACTAATTCCATCTTTAACAAACTTTGTAACCCCATCCCTAGGAGAGGCAGGCACTGAGTGCTGCCCAGCTGGGGGGCTCTGGCTGCCCCTCCAACTCCTGGAGTCCTTGTTTGTGGGTCCTGCCTATGCCAGCGAGACCCTCCCATATGCTGTTTTTTGTTTGTCCCTGTTCTGATAGCCTGTCCCTATTCATTCCTTTTTTGTATTTGTCCCTGTTCTGTTAGACTATCCCTGTTCCTGTTCTTCATGTCCCTGTTTAAGGTGTCTCCTGAATCACCCTTCTTTGTCCCCTCTCAAGGCTTTACTTTCCTCATGGCCTCATCTTTAAGAGTCGGATGTGATCACCAACCATGGGGCTTGTCGACCCCCATGGCCACACTCCCACATCTCCTCCTTCTTTATTAACATAAGAAAGCGCAATTAACACAAATTAAGAAGGCAGGATCAACACAAACTAAAACACAGAGAAAAACTGCCAGGCATACTAAGTCTATCTTTAACAATCTTTGTAAAACCATCCCTGGGAGAGGCAGGCACTGAGTGCTGCCCAGCCGGGGGGCTCTGGTTTCCCCTCCAACTCCTGGAGTCCTTGTTTGTGGGTCCAGCATATGCCAGTGGGACCCTCCCATATGCTCTTTTTTGTTTCTCCCTGCTCTGTCAGCCTGTCCCTGTTCCTGTTCTTCATGTCCCTGGTTAAGGTGTCTCCTGAATCACCCTTCTTTGTTCCCTCTCAACTCTTTACTTTCCTGATGGCCTCATCTTTAAGAGTCGGATGTTATCACCAACCATGGGACTTGTCGACCCCCATGGCCAGGCTCCCACATCTCCCCCTTCTTTATTAACATAGAAGAGCTCGATTAACACAAATTAAGAAAGCAGGTTTAACACAAATTAAGAAGGCGCGATTAACAGAAATTAAGAAAGCAAGAGAAACACAAATTAAGAAAGCACTCTTAACACAAATTAAAATACAGAGAAAAAGTGCCAGGCATACTAATTCCATCTTTAACAAACTTTGTAACCCCATCCCTGGGAGAGGCAGGCACTGAGTGCTTCCCAGCTTGGGGGCTCTGGCTGCCCCTCCAACTCCTGGAGTCCTTGTTTGTGGGTCCTGCCTATGCCAGTGGGACCCTCCCATATGCTGTTTTTTGTTTCTCCCTGCTCTGTTAGCCTGTCCCTGTTCCTGTTCTTCATGTCCCTGCTTAAGGTGTCTCCTGAATCACCCTTCTTTGTTCCCTCTCAAGGCTTTACTTTCCTCATGGCCTCATCTTTAAGAGTCGGATGTGATCACCAACCATGGGGCTTGTCGACCCCCATGGCCACACTCCCACATCTCCTCCTTCTTTATTAACATAAGAAAGCGCAATTAACACAAATTAAGAAGGCAGGATCAACACAAACTAAAACACAGAGAAAAACTGCCAGGCATACTAAGACTATCTTTAACAAACTTTGCAACCCCATCCCTGGGAGAGGCAGGCACTGAGTGCTGCCCAACCGGGGGGCTCTGGCTGCCCCTCCAACTCCTGGAGTCCTTGTTTGTGGGTCCTGCGTAAGCCAGCGTGACCCTCCCATAAGCTCTTTTTGTTCGTCCCTGTTCTGTTAGCCTGTACCTATTCATTCCTTTTTTTTTCTTTTTCCTGTTCCGTTTGCCTGTCCCTATTCATTCCTTTTTTTTTTTTGTCCCTGTTCTGCTTGCCTGTCCCTGTTCCTCTTCTTCATGTCCCTGTTTGTATTCTTCTCGTCCCTGTTCGTTTTCATGTCCCTGTTGGGGGGCGATTTGTGGCGTAAAGACCGCTCGGACAACGCGGTTCTTTCAGGATCTGTAACTGCTACCTCATTATTGATGACATAACTTGAACTCTCTCTTACTGAGGGCATAACTTCATCTCTCAGAGTGAGGGCACAACTTCATTCTATCCCTTATTCAGGAAAGGCTCCCTTCCTATAACTTCCGCCTCACAGCAGTACCTTTCCACTAACTAGTCATTGGTCAACAACTTTGCCCGGCAACAGCAAACACCCAGCCACTTCCATGCATTAATGGCTGGAGAACTAGCCACCCCAGACAAGAAGGTGTCACCTGAATCACCCTTCTTTGTTCCCTCTCAACTCTTTAAATTCCTGATGGTCTCATCCTTAAGAGTTGGATGTTATCACCAACCATGGGGCTTGTCGACCCCCATGGCCACACTCCCACATCTTCCCCTTCTTTATTAACATAAGAAAGCGCAATTAACACAAATTAAGAAGGCAGGATCAACACAAACTAAAACACAGAGAAAAACTGCCAGGCATACTAAGTCTATCTTTAACAATCTTTGTAGAACCATCCCTGGGAGAGGCAGGCACTGAGTGCTTCCCAGCTGGGGGGCTCTGGCTGCCCCTCCAACTCCTGGAGTCCTTGTTTGTGGGTCCTGCCTATGCCAGTGGGACCCTCCCATATGCTGTTTTTTGTTTCTCCCTGCTCTGTTAGCCTGTCCCTGTTCCTGTTCTTCATGTCCCTGTTTAAGGTGTCTCCTGAATCACCCTTCTTTGTTCCCTCTCAAGGCTTTACTTTCCTCATGGCCTCATCTTTAAGAGTCGGATGTTATCACCAACCATGGGACTTGTCGACCCCCATGGCCAGGCTCCCACATCTCCCCCTTCTTTATTAACCTAAAAGAGCTCGATTAACACAAATTAAGAAAGCAGGTTTAACACAAATTAAGAAGGCGCGATTAAATGAAATTAAGAAAGCAAGAGTAACACAAATTAAGAAAGCACTATTAACACAAACTAAAATACAGAGAAAAACTGCCAGGCATACTAATTCCATCTTTAACAAACTTTGTAACCCCATCCCTGGGAGAGGCAGGCACTGAGTGCTGCCCAGCTGGGGGGCTCTGGCTGCCCCTCCAACTCCTGGAGTCCTTGTTTGTGGGTCCTGCCTATGCCAGCGAGACCCTCCCATACGCTGTTTTTTGTTTGTCCCTGTTCTGATAGCCTGTCCCTATTAATTCCTTTTTTGTTTTTGTCCCTGTTCTGTTAGACTATCCCTGTTCCTGTTCTTCATGTCCCTGTTTAAGGTGTCTCCTGAATCACCCTTCTTTGTTCCCTCTCAAGGCTTTACTTTCCTCATGGTCTCATCTTTAAGAGTCGGATGTGATCACCAACCATGGGGCTTGTCGACCCCCATGGCCACACTCCCACATCTTCCCCTTCTTTATTAACATAAGAAAGCGCAATTAACACAAATTAAGAAGGCAGGATCAACACAAACTAAAACACAGAGAAAAACTGCCAGGCATACTAAGTCTATCTTTAACAATCTTTGTAAAACCATCCCTGGGAGAGGCAGGCACTGAGTGCTGCCCAGCCGGGGGGCTCTGGCTGCCCCTCCAACTCCTGGAGTCCTTGTTTGTGGGTCCTGCCTATGCCAGCGAGACCCTCCCATAGGCTGTTTTTTGTTTGTCCCTGTTCTGATAGCCTGTCCCTATTCATTCCCTTTTTGTTTTCGTCCCTGTTCTGTTAGACTATCCCTATTCCTGTTCTTCATGTCCCTGCTTAAGGTGTCTCCTGAATCACCCTTCTTTGTTCCCTCTCAACTCTTTACTTTCCTGATGGTCTCATCTTTAAGAGTCCGATGTTATCACCAACCATGGGGCTTGTCGACCCCCATGGCCACACTCCCACATCTTCCCCTTCTTTATTAACTTAAGAAAGCGCGATTAACACAAATTAAGAAGGCAGGATCAACACAAACTAAAACAGAGAAAAACTGCCAGGCATACTAAGTCTATCTTTAACAATCTTTGTAAAACCATCCCTGGGAGAGGCAGGCACTGAATGCTGCCCAGCCGGGGGGCTCTGGCTGCCCCTCCAACTCCTGGAGTCCTTGTTTGTGGGTCCAGCATACGCCAGTGGGACCCTCCCATATGCTGTTTTTTGTTTCTCCCTGTTCTGATAGCCTGTCCCTACTCATTCCTTTTTTGTTTTTGTCCCTGTTCTGTTAGACTATCCCTGTTCCTGTTCTTCATGTCCCTGTTTAAGGTGTCTCCTGAATCACCCTTCTTTGTTCCCTCTCAACTCTTTACTTTCCTGATGGCCTCATCTTTAAGAGTCGGATGTTATCACCAACCATGGGACTTGTCGACCCCCATGGCCAGGCTCCCACATCTCCCCCTTCTTTATTAACATAAGAGAGCTCGATTAACACAAATTAAGAAAGCAGGTTTAACACAAATTAAGAAGGCACGATTAACAGAAATTAAGAAAGCTAGAGAAACACAAATTAAGAAAGCACTATTAACACAAATTAAAATACAGAGAAAAAATGCCAGGCATACTAATTCCATCTTTAACAAACTTTGTAACCACAACCCTGGGAGAGGCAGGCACTGAGTGCTGCCCAGCCGGGGGGCTCTGGCTGCCCCTCCAACTCCTGGAGTCCTTGTTTGGGGGTCCTGCCTATGCCAGCGAGACCCTCCCATACGCTGTTTTTTGTTTGTCCCTGTTCTGATAGCCTGTCCCTATTCATTACTTTTTTATTTTCGTCCCTGTTCTGTTAGACTATCCCTGTTCCTGTTCTTCATGTCCCTGTTTAAGGTGTCTCCTGAATCACCCTTCTTTGTTCCCTCTCAAGGCTTTACTTTCCTGATGGTCTCTACTTTATTAGTCAGATCTTATCACCAACCATGGGGCTTGTCTAACCCCATGGCCAGGCTCCCACATCTCCCCCTCCTTTATTAACATAAAAGAGCTCGATTAACACAAATTAAGAAAGCAGGTTTAACACAAATTAAGAAGGCGCGATTAACAGAAATTAAGAAAGCAAGAGAAACACAAATTAAGAAAGCACTATTAACACAAACTAAAATACAGAGAAAAACTGCCAGGCATACTAAGTCTATCTTTAACAAACTTTATAACCCCATCCCTGGGAGAGGCAGGCACTGAGTGCTGCCCAGCCGGGGGGCTCTGGCTGCCCCTCCAACTCCTGGAGTCCTTGTTTGGGGGTCCTGCGTAAACCATCGTGGCCCTCCCATATGCTCTTTTTGGTCATCCCTGTTCTGTTAGCCTGTACCTGATCATTCCTTTTCTGTTTTTGTCCCTGTTCCGTTTTCCTGTCCCTATTCATTCCTTTTTGTTTTTGTCCCTGTTCTGTTTGCCTGTCCCTGTTCCTCTTCTTCATGTCCCTGTTTGTATTCTTCTCGTCCCTGTTCGTTTTCATGTCCCTGTTGGGGGGCGATTTGTGGCGTAAAGACCGCTCGGACACCGGGGTTCTTTCAGGATCTGTAACTGCTACCTCATTATTGATGACATAACTTGAACTCTCTCTTACTGAGGGCATAACTTCATCTCTCAGAGTGAGGGCACAACTTCATTCTATCCCTTATTCAGGAAAGGCTCCCTTCCTATAACTTCCGCCTCACAGCAGTACCTTTCCACTAACTAGTCATTGGTCAACAACTTTGCCCGGCAACAGCAAACACCCAGCCACTTCCATGCATTAATGGCTGGAGAACTAGCCACCCCAGACAAGAAGGTGTCACCTGAATCACCCTTCTTTGCTCCCTCTCAACTCTTTAAATTCCTGATGGCCTCATCTTTAAGAGTCTGATGTTATCACCAACCATGGGGCCTGTCGACCCCCATGGCCACACTCCCACATCTCCCCCTTCTTTATTAACATAAGAAAGCGCGATTAACACAAATTAAGAAGGCAGGATCAACACAAACTAAAACACAGAGAAAAACTGCCAGGCATACTAATTCCATCTTTAACAACCTTTGTAAAACCATCCCTGGGAGAGGCAGGCACTGAGTGCTGCCCAGCCGGGGGGCTCTGGCTGCCCCTCCAACTCCTGGAGTCCTTGTTTGTGGGTCCTGCCTATGACAGTGGGACCCTCCCATATGCTGTTTTTTGTTTCTCCCTGCTCTGTTAGCCTGTCCCTGTTCCTGTTCTTCATGTCCCTGTTTAAGGTGTCTCCTGAATCACCCTTCTTTGTTCCCTCTCAAGGCTTTACTTTCCTGATGGCCTCATCTTTAAGAGTCGGATGTTATCACCAACCATGGGACTTGTCGACCCCCATGGCCATGCTCCCACATCTCCCCCTTCTTTATTAACATAAAAGAGCTCGAATAACACAAATTAAGAAAGCAGGTTTAACCCAAATTAAGAAGGCGCGATTAACAGAAATTAAGAAAGCTAGAGAAACACAAATTAAGAAAGCACTAATAACACAAATTAAAATACAGAGAAAAACTGCCAGGCATACTAATTCCATCTTTAACAAACTTTGTAACCACAACCCTGGGAGAGGCAGGCACTGAGTGCTGCCCAGCCGGGGGGCTCTGGCTGCCCCTCCAACTCCTGGAGTCCTTGTTTGGAGGTCCTGCCTATGCCAGCGAGACCCTCCCATACGCTGTTTTTTGTTTGTCCCTGTTCTGATAGCATGTCCCTATTCATTCCTTTTTTGTTTTTGTCCCTGTTCTGTTAGACTATCCCTGTTCCTGTTCTTCATGTCCCTGCTTAAGGTGTCTCCTGAATCACCCTTCTTTGTTCCCTCTCAAGGCTTTACTTTCCTGATGGACTCATCTTTAAGAGTCGGATGTGATCACCAACCATGGGGCTTGTCGACCCCCATGGCCACACTCCCACATCTTCCCCTTCTTTATTAACTTAAGAAAGCGCGATTAACACAAATTAAGAAGGCAGGATCAGCACAAACTAAAACACAGAGAAAAACTGCCAGGCATACTAAGTCTATCTTTAACAATCTTTGTAAAACCATTCCTGGGAGAGGCAGGCACTGAGTGCTGCCCAGCTGGGGGGCTCTGGCCGCCCCTCCAACTCCTGGAGTCCTTGTTTGTGGGTCCTGCCTATGCCAGTGGGACCCTCCCATATGCTGTTTTTTGTTTCTCCCTGCTCTGTTAGCCTGTCCCTGTTCCTGTTCTTCATGTCCCTGTTTAAGGTGTCTCCTGAATCACCCTTCCTTGTTCCCTCTCAAGGCTTTACTTTCCTCATGGTCTCATCTTTAAGAGTCGGATGTGATCACCAACCATGGGGCTTGTCGACCCCCATGGCCACACTCCCACATCTCCTCCTTCTTTATTAACATAAGAAAGCGCAATTAACACAAATTAAGAAGGCAGGATCAACACAAACTAAAACACAGAGAAAAACTGCCAGGCATACTAAGACTATCTTTAACAAACTTTGCAACCCCATCCCTGGGATAGGCAGGCACTGAGTGCTGCCCAACCGGGGGGCTCTGGCTGCCCCTCCAACTCCTGGAGTCCTTTTTTGTGGGTCCTGCGTAAGCCAGCGTGACCCTCCCATAAGCTCTTTTTGTTCGTCCCTGTTCTGTTAGCCTGTACCTATTCATTCCTTTTTTTTTCTTTTATCTGTTCCGTTTGCCTGTCCCTATTCATTCCTTTTTTGTTTTTGTCCCTGTTCTGTTAGCCTGTCCCTGTTCCTGTTCTTCATGTCCCTGTTTGTTTTCTTCTCGTCCCTGTTCGTTTTCTTGTCCCTGTTGGGGGGCGATTTGTGGCGTAAAGACCGCATGGACAACGGGGTTCTTTCAGGATCTGTAACTGCTACCTCTTTATTGATGACATAACTTGAACTCTCTCTTACTGAGGGCATAACTTCATCTCTCAGAGTGAGGGCACAACTTCATTCTAGCCCTTATTCAGGAAAGGCTCCCTTCCTATAACTTCCGCCTCACAGCAGTACCTTTCCACTAACTAGTCATTGGTCAACAACTTTGCCCGGCAACAGCAAACACCCAGCCACTTCCATGCATTAATGGCTGGAGAACTAGCCACCCCAGACAAGAAGGTGTCACCTGAATCACCCTTCTTTGTTCCCTCTCAACTCTTTAAATTCCTGATGGTCTCATCCTTAAGAGTTGGATGTTATCACCAACCATGGGACTTGTCGACCACCATGGCCACGCTCCCACATCTCCTCCTTCTTTATTAACCTAAAAGAGCTCGATTAACACAAATTAAGAAAGCAGGTTTAACACAAATTATGAAGGCGCGATTAACAGAAATTAAGAAAGAAGAGTAACACAAATTAAGAAAGCACTATTAACACAAACTAAAATACAGAGAAAAACTGCCAGGCATACTAATTCCATCTTTAACAAACTTTGTAACCCCATCCCTGGGAGAGGCAGGCACTGAGTGCTGCCCAGCCGGGGGGCTCTGGCTGCCCCTCCAACTCCTGGAGTCCTTGTTTCTGGGTCCTGCCTATGCCAGCGAGACCCTCCCATACGCTGTTTTTTGTTTGTCCCTGTTCTGTTAGCCTGTCCCTGTTCCTGTTCTTCATGTCCCTGTTTAAGGTGTCTCCTGAATCACCCTTCTTTGTTCCCTCTCAAGGCTTTACTTTCCTCATGGCCTCATCTTTAAGAGTCGGATGTTATCACCAACCATGGGACTTGTCGAACCCCATGGCCAGGCTCCCACATCTCCCCCTTCTTTATTAACCTAAAAGAGCTCGATTAACACAAATTAAGAAAGCAGGTTTAACACAAATTAAGAAGGCGCGATTAACAGAAATTAAGAAAGCAAGAGTAACACAAATTAAGAAAGCACTATTAACACAAACTAAAATACAGAGAAAAACTGCCAGGCATACTAATTCCATCTTTAACAAACTTTGTAACCCCATCCCTGGGAGAGGCAGGCACTGAGTGCTGCCCAGCTGGGGGGCTCTGGCTGCCCCTCCAACTCCTGGAGTCCTTGTTTGGGGGTCCTGCCTATGCCAGCGAGACCCTCCCATACGCTGTTTTTTGTTTGTCCCTGTTCTGATAGCATGTCCCTATTCATTCCTTTTTTGTTTTTGTCCCTGTTCTGTTAGACTATCCCTGTTCCTGTTCTTCATGTCCCTGCTTAAGGTGTCTCCTGAATCACCCTTCTTTGTTCCCTCTCAAGGCTTTACTTTCCTGATGGACTCATCTTTAAGAGTCGGATGTGATCACCAACCATGGGGCTTGTCGACCCCCATGGCCACACTCCCACATCTTCCCCTTCTTTATTAACTTAAGAAAGCGCGATTAACACAAATTAAGAAGGCAGGATCAGCACAAACTAAAACACAGAGAAAAACTGCCAGGCATACTAAGTCTATCTTTAACAATCTTTGTAAAACCATTCCTGGGAGAGGCAGGCACTGAGTGCTGCCCAGCTGGGGGGCTCTGGCTGCCCCTCCAACTCCTGGAGTCCTTCTTTGTGGGTCCTGCCTATGCCAGTGGGACCCTCCCATAGGCTGTTTTTTGTTTCTCCCTGCTCTGTTAGCCTGTCCCTGTTCCTGTTCTTCATGTCCCTGTTTAAGGTGTCTCCTGAATCACCCTACTTTGTTCCCTCTCAACTCTTTACTTTCCTGATGGCCTCATCTTTAAGAGTTGGATGTTATCACCAACCATAGGGCTTGTGGACCCCCATGGCCATGCTCCCACATCTCCCCCTTCTTTATTAACATAAAAGAGCTCGATTAACACAAATTAAGAAAGCAGGTTTAACACAAATTAAGAAGGCGCGATTAACAGAAATTAAGAAAGCAAGAGAAACACAAATTAAGAAAGCACTCAACACAAATTAAAATACAGAGAAAAAGTGCCAGGCATACTAATTCCATCTTTAACAAACTTTGTAACCCCATCCCTGGGAGAGGCAGGCACTGAGTTCTTCCCAGCTGGGGGGCTCTGGCTGCCCCTCCAACTCCTGGAGTCCTTGTTTGTGGGTCCAGCATATGCCAGTGGGACCCTCCCATATGCTGTTTTTTGTTTCTCCCTGCTCTGTTAGCCTGTCCCTGTTCCTGTTCTTCATGTCCCTGTTTAAGGTGTCTCCTGAATCACCCTTCCTTGTTCCCTCTCAAGGCTTTACTTTCCTCATGGTCTCATCTTTAAGAGTCGGATGTGATCACCAACCATGGGGCTTGTCGACCCCCATGGCCACACTCCCACATCTCCTCCTTCTTTATTAACATAAGAAAGCTCAATTAACACAAATTAAGAAGGCAGGATCAACACAAACTAAAACACAGAGAAAAACTGCCAGGCATACTAAGACTATCTTTAACAAACTTTGCAACCCCATCCCTGGGATAGGCAGGCACTGAGTGCTGCCCAACCGGGGGGCTCTGGCTGCCCCTCCAACTCCTGGAGTCCTTTTTTGTGGGTCCTGCGTAAGCCAGCGTGACCCTCCCATAAGCTCTTTTTGTTCGTCCCTGTTCTGTTAGCCTGTACCTATTCATTCCTTTTTTTTTCTTGTATCTGTTCCGTTTGCCTGTCCCTATTCATTCCTTTTTTGTTTTTGTCCCTGTTCTGTTAGCCTGTCCCTGTTCCTGTTCTTCATGTCCCTGTTTGTTTTCTTCTCGTCCCTGTTCGTTTTCTTGTCCCTGTTGGGGGGCGATTTGTGGCGTAAAGACCGCATGGACAACGGGGTTCTTTCAGGATCTGTAACTGCTACCTCTTTATTGATGACATAACTTGAACTCTCTCTTACTGAGGGCATAACTTCATCTCTCAGAGTGAGGGCACAACTTCATTCTATCCCTTATTCAGGAAAGGCTCCCTTCCTATAACTTCCGCCTCACAGCAGTACCTTTCCACTAACTAGTCATTGGTCAACAACTTTGCCCGGCAACAGCAAACACCCAGCCACTTCCATGCATTAATGGCTGGAGAACTAGCCACCCCAGACAAGAAGGTGTCACCTGAATCACCCTTCTTTGTTCCCTCTCAACTCTTTAAATTCCTGATGGTCTCATCCTTAAGAGTTGGATGTTATCACCAACCATGGGACTTGTCGACCACCATGGCCACGCTCCCACATCTCCTCCTTCTTTATTAACCTAAAAGAGCTCGATTAACACAAATTAAGAAAGCAGGTTTAACACAAATTATGAAGGCGCGATTAACAGAAATTAAGAAAGCAAGAGTAACACAAATTAAGAAAGCACTATTAACACAAACTAAAATACAGAGAAAAACTGCCAGGCATACTAAGTCTATCTTTAACAAACTTTATAACCCCATCCCTGGGAGAGGCAGGCACTGAGTGCTGCCCAGCCGGGGGGCTCTGGCTGCCCCTCCAACTCCTGGAGTCCTTGTTTGGGGGTCCTGCGTAAACCATCGTGGCCCTCCCATATGCTCTTTTTGGTCATCCCTGTTCTGTTAGCCTGTACCTGATCATTCCTTTTCTGTTTTTGTCCCTGTTCCGTTTTCCTGTCCCTATTCATTCCTTTTTGTTTTTGTCCCTGTTCTGTTTGCCTGTCCCTGTTCCTCTTCTTCATGTCCCTGTTTGTATTCTTCTCGTCCCTGTTCGTTTTCATGTCCCTGTTGGGGGGCGATTTGTGGCGTAAAGACCGCTCGGACACCGGGGTTCTTTCAGGATCTGTAACTGCTACCTCATTATTGATGACATAACTTGAACTCTCTCTTACTGAGGGCATAACTTCATCTCTCAGAGTGAGGGCACAACTTCATTCTATCCCTTATTCAGGAAAGGCTCCCTTCCTATAACTTCCGCCTCACAGCAGTACCTTTCCACTAACTAGTCATTGGTCAACAACTTTGCCCGGCAACAGCAAACACCCAGCCACTTCCATGCATTAATGGCTGGAGAACTAGCCACCCCAGACAAGAAGGTGTCACCTGAATCACCCTTCTTTGTTCCCTCTCAACTCTTTAAATTCCTGATGGTCTCATCCTTAAGAGTTGGATGTTATCACCAACCATGGGACTTGTCGACCACCATGGCCACGCTCCCACATCTCCTCCTTCTTTATTAACCTAAAAGAGCTCGATTAACACAAATTAAGAAAGCAGGTTTAACACAAATTATGAAGGCGCGATTAACAGAAATTAAGAAAGCAAGAGAAACACAAATTAAGAAAGCACTATTAACACAAACTAAAATACAGAGAAAAACTGCCAGGCATACTAAGTCTATCTTTAACAAACTTTATAACCCCATCCCTGGGAGAGGCAGGCACTGAGTGCTGCCCAGCCGGGGGGCTCTGGCTGCCCCTCCAACTCCTGGAGTCCTTGTTTGGGGGTCCTGCGTAAACCATCGTGGCCCTCCCATATGCTCTTTTTGGTCATCCCTGTTCTGTTAGCCTGTACCTGATCATTCCTTTTCTGTTTTTGTCCCTGTTCCGTTTTCCTGTCCCTATTCATTCCTTTTTGTTTTTGTCCCTGTTCTGTTTGCCTGTCCCTGTTCCTCTTCTTCATGTCCCTGTTTGTATTCTTCTCGTCCCTGTTCGTTTTCATGTCCCTGTTGGGGGGCGATTTGTGGCGTAAAGACCGCTCGGACACCGGGGTTCTTTCAGGATCTGTAACTGCTACCTCATTATTGATGACATAACTTGAACTCTCTCTTACTGAGGGCATAACTTCATCTCTCAGAGTGAGGGCACAACTTCATTCTATCCCTTATTCAGGAAAGGCTCCCTTCCTATAACTTCCGCCTCACAGCAGTACCTTTCCACTAACTAGTCATTGGTCAACAACTTTGCCCGGCAACAGCAAACACCCAGCCACTTCCATGCATTAATGGCTGGAGAACTAGCCACCCCAGACAAGAAGGTGTCACCTGAATCACCCTTCTTTGTTCCCTCTCAACTCTTTAAATTCCTGATGGTCTCATCCTTAAGAGTTGGATGTTATCACCAACCATGGGACTTGTCGACCACCATGGCCACGCTCCCACATCTCCTCCTTCTTTATTAACCTAAAAGAGCTCGATTAACACAAATTAAGAAAGCAGGTTTAACACAAATTATGAAGGCGCGATTAACAGAAATTAAGAAAGCAAGAGAAACACAAATTAAGAAAGCACTATTAACACAAACTAAAATACAGAGAAAAACTGCCAGGCATACTAAGTCTATCTTTAACAAACTTTATAACCCCATCCCTGGGAGAGGCAGGCACTGAGTGCTGCCCAGCCGGGGGGCTCTGGCTGCCCCTCCAACTCCTGGAGTCCTTGTTTGGGGGTCCTGCGTAAACCATCGTGGCCCTCCCATATGCTCTTTTTGGTCATCCCTGTTCTGTTAGCCTGTACCTGATCATTCCTTTTCTGTTTTTGTCCCTGTTCCGTTTTCCTGTCCCTATTCATTCCTTTTTGTTTTTGTCCCTGTTCTGTTTGCCTGTCCCTGTTCCTCTTCTTCATGTCCCTGTTTGTATTCTTCTCGTCCCTGTTCGTTTTCATGTCCCTGTTGGGGGGCGATTTGTGGCGTAAAGACCGCTCGGACACCGGGGTTCTTTCAGGATCTGTAACTGCTACCTCATTATTGATGACATAACTTGAACTCTCTCTTACTGAGGGCATAACTTCATCTCTCAGAGTGAGGGCACAACTTCATTCTATCCCTTATTCAGGAAAGGCTCCCTTCCTATAACTTCCGCCTCACAGCAGTACCTTTCCACTAACTAGTCATTGGTCAACAACTTTGCCCGGCAACAGCAAACACCCAGCCACTTCCATGCATTAATGGCTGGAGAACTAGCCACCCCAGACAAGAAGGTGTCACCTGAATCACCCTTCTTTGCTCCCTCTCAACTCTTTAAATTCCTGATGGCCTCATCTTTAAGAGTCCGATGTTATCACCAACCATGGGGCCTGTCGACCCCCATGGCCACACTCCCACATCTCCCCCTTCTTTATTAACATAAGAAAGCGCGATTAACACAAATTAAGAAGGCAGGATCAACACAAACTAAAACACAGAGAAAAACTGCCAGGCATACTAATTCCATCTTTAACAAACTTTGTAACCCCATCCCTGGGAGAGGCAGGCACTGAGTGCTGCCCAGCTGGGGGGCTCTGGCTGCCCCTCCAACTCCTGGAGTCCTTGTTTGGGGGTCCTGCCTATGCCAGCGAGACCCTCCCATACGCTGTTTTTTGTTTGTCCCTGTTCTGATAGCATGTCCCTATTCATTCCTTTTTTGTTTTTGTCCCTGTTCTGTTAGACTATCCCTGTTCCTGTTCTTCATGTCCCTGCTTAAGGTGTCTCCTGAATCACCCTTCTTTGTTCCCTCTCAAGGCTTTACTTTCCTGATGGACTCATCTTTAAGAGTCGGATGTGATCACCAACCATGGGGCTTGTCGACCCCCATGGCCACACTCCCACATCTTCCCCTTCTTTATTAACTTAAGAAAGCGCGATTAACACAAATTAAGAAGGCAGGATCAGCACAAACTAAAACACAGAGAAAAACTGCCAGGCATACTAAGTCTATCTTTAACAATCTTTGTAAAACCATTCCTGGGAGAGGCAGGCACTGAGTGCTGCCCAGCTGGGGGGCTCTGGCTGCCCCTCCAACTCCTGGAGTCCTTCTTTGTGGGTCCTGCCTATGCCAGTGGGACCCTCCCATAGGCTGTTTTTTGTTTCTCCCTGCTCTGTTAGCCTGTCCCTGTTCCTGTTCTTCATGTCCCTGTTTAAGGTGTCTCCTGAATCACCCTACTTTGTTCCCTCTCAACTCTTTACTTTCCTGATGGCCTCATCTTTAAGAGTTGGATGTTATCACCAACCATAGGGCTTGTGGACCCCCATGGCCATGCTCCCACATCTCCCCCTTCTTTATTAACATAAAAGAGCTCGATTAACACAAATTAAGAAAGCAGGTTTAACACAAATTAAGAAGGCGCGATTAACAGAAATTAAGAAAGCAAGAGAAACACAAATTAAGAAAGCACTCAACACAAATTAAAATACAGAGAAAAAGTGCCAGGCATACTAATTCCATCTTTAACAAACTTTGTAACCCCATCCCTGGGAGAGGCAGGCACTGAGTTCTTCCCAGCTGGGGGGCTCTGGCTGCCCCTCCAACTCCTGGAGTCCTTGTTTGTGGGTCCAGCATATGCCAGTGGGACCCTCCCATATGCTGTTTTTTGTTTCTCCCTGCTCTGTTAGCCTGTCCCTGTTCCTGTTCTTCATGTCCCTGTTTAAGGTGTCTCCTGAATCACCCTTCCTTGTTCCCTCTCAAGGCTTTACTTTCCTCATGGTCTCATCTTTAAGAGTCGGATGTGATCACCAACCATGGGGCTTGTCGACCCCCATGGCCACACTCCCACATCTCCTCCTTCTTTATTAACATAAGAAAGCGCAATTAACACAAATTAAGAAGGCAGGATCAACACAAACTAAAACACAGAGAAAAACTGCCAGGCATACTAAGACTATCTTTAACAAACTTTGCAACCCCATCCCTGGGATAGGCAGGCACTGAGTGCTGCCCAACCGGGGGGCTCTGGCTGCCCCTCCAACTCCTGGAGTCCTTTTTTGTGGGTCCTGCGTAAGCCAGCGTGACCCTCCCATAAGCTCTTTTTGTTCGTCCCTGTTCTGTTAGCCTGTACCTATTCATTCCTTTTTTTTTCTTGTATCTGTTCCGTTTGCCTGTCCCTATTCATTCCTTTTTTGTTTTTGTCCCTGTTCTGTTAGCCTGTCCCTGTTCCTGTTCTTCATGTCCCTGTTTGTTTTCTTCTCGTCCCTGTTCGTTTTCTTGTCCCTGTTGGGGGGCGATTTGTGGCGTAAAGACCGCATGGACAACGGGGTTCTTTCAGGATCTGTAACTGCTACCTCTTTATTGATGACATAACTTGAACTCTCTCTTACTGAGGGCATAACTTCATCTCTCAGAGTGAGGGCACAACTTCATTCTATCCCTTATTCAGGAAAGGCTCCCTTCCTATAACTTCCGCCTCACAGCAGTACCTTTCCACTAACTAGTCATTGGTCAACAACTTTGCCCGGCAACAGCAAACACCCAGCCACTTCCATGCATTAATGGCTGGAGAACTAGCCACCCCAGACAAGAAGGTGTCACCTGAATCACCCTTCTTTGTTCCCTCTCAACTCTTTAAATTCCTGATGGTCTCATCCTTAAGAGTTGGATGTTATCACCAACCATGGGACTTGTCGACCACCATGGCCACGCTCCCACATCTCCTCCTTCTTTATTAACCTAAAAGAGCTCGATTAACACAAATTAAGAAAGCAGGTTTAACACAAATTATGAAGGCGCGATTAACAGAAATTAAGAAAGCAAGAGTAACACAAATTAAGAAAGCACTATTAACACAAACTAAAATACAGAGAAAAACTGCCAGGCATACTAATTCCATCTTTAACAAACTTTGTAACCCCATCCCTGGGAGAGGCAGGCACTGAGTGCTGCCCAGCCGGGGGGCTCTGGCTGCCCCTCCAACTCCTGGAGTCCTTGTTTGGGGGTCCTGCCTATGCCAGCGAGACCCTCCCATACGCTGTTTTTTGTTTGTCCCTGTTCTGATAGCCTGTCCCTATTCATTCCTTTTTTGTTTTTGTCCCTGTTCTGTTAGACTATCCCTGTTCCTGTTCTTCATGTCCCTGTTTAAGGTGTCTCCTGAATCACACTTCTTTGTTCCCTCTCAAGGCTTTACTTTCCTGATGGTTTCATCTTTAAGAGTCCGATGTTATCACCAACCATGGGGCTTGTCGACCCCCATGGCCACACTCCCACATCTTCCCCTTCTTTATTAACTTAAGAAAGCGCGATTAACACAAATTAAGAAGGCAGGATCAACACAAACTAAAACACAGAGAAAAACTGCCAGGCATACTAAGTCTATCTTTAACAATCTTTGTAAAACCATCCCTGGGAGAGGCAGGCACTGAGTGCTGCCCAGCCGGGGGGCTCTGGCTGCCCCTCCAACTCCTGGAGTCCTTGTTTGTGGGTCCTGCCTATGCCAGTGGGACCCTCCCATATGCTGTTTTTTGTTTCTCCCTGCTCTGTTAGCCTGTCCCTGTTCCTGTTCTTCATGTCCCTGTTTAAGGTGTCTCCTGAATCACCCTTCTTTGTTCCCTCTCAAGGCTTTACTTTCCTCATGGCCTCATCTTTAAGAGTCGGATGTTATCACCAACCATGGGACTTGTCGACCCCCATGGCCAGGCTCCCACATCTCCCCCTTCTTTATTAACCTAAAAGAGCTCGATTAACACAAATTAAGAAAGCAGGTTTAACACAAATTAAGAAGGCGCGATTAACAGAAATTAAGAAAGCAAGAGTAACACAAATTAAGAAAGCACTATTAACACAAACTAAAATACAGAGAAAAACTGCCAGGCATACTAATTCCATCTTTAACAAACTTTGTAACCCCATCCCTGGGAGAGGCAGGCACTGAGTGCTTCCCAGCTGGGGGGCTCTGGCTGCCCCTCCAACTCCTGGAGTCCTTGTTTGTGGGTCCAGCATATGCCAGTGGGACCCTCCCATATGCTGTTTTTTGTTTCTCCCTGCTCTGTTAGCCTGTCCCTGTTCCTGTTCTTCATGTCCCTGTTTAAGGTGTCTCCTGAATCAACCATCTTTGTTCCCTCTCAAGGCTTTACTTTCCTCATGGTCTCATCTTTAAGAGTCGGATGTTATCACCAACCATGGGACTTGTCGACCCCCATGGCCAGGCTCCCACATCTCCCCCTTCTTTATTAACCTAAAAGAGCTCGATTAACACAAATTAAGAAAGCAGGTTTAACCCAAATTAAGAAGGCGCGATTAACAGAAATTAAGAAAGCTAGAGAAACACAAATTAAGAAAGCACTAATAACACAAATTAAAATACAGAGAAAAACTGCCAGGAATACTAATTCCATCTTTAACAAACTTTGAAACCACAACCCTGGGAGAGGCAGGCACTGAGTGCTGCCCAGCCGGGGGGCTCTGGCTGCCCCTCCAACTCCTGGAGTCCTTGTTTGGAGGTCCTGCCTATGCCAGCGAGACCCTCCCATACGCTGTTTTTTGTTTGTCCCTGTTCTGATAGCCTGTCCCTATTCATTCCTTTTTTCTTTTTGTCCCTGTTCTGTTAGACTATCCCTGTTCCTGTTCTTCATGTCCCTGCTTAAGGTGTCTCCTGAATCACCCTTCTTTGTTCCCTCTCAAGGCTTTACTTTCCTGATGGACTCATCTTTAAGAGTCGGATGTGATCACCAACCATGGGGCTTGTCGACCCCCATGGCCACACTCCCACATCTTCCCCTTCTTTATTAACTTAAGAAAGCGCGATTAACACAAATTAAGAAGGCAGGATCAGCACAAACTAAAACACAGAGAAAAACTGCCAGGCATACTAAGACTATCTTTAACAAACTTTGCAACCCCATCCCTGGGAGAGGCAGGCAATGAGTGCTGCCCAGCTGGGGGGCTCTGGCTGCCCCTCCAACTCCTGGAGTCCTTCTTTGTGGGTCCTGCGTAAGCCAGCGTGACCCTCCCATAAGCTCTTTTTGTTCGTCCCTGTTCTGTTAGCCTGTACCTATTCATTCCTTTTTTTTTCTTTTATCTGTTCCGTTTGCCTGTCCCTATTCATTCCTTTTTTGTTTTTGTCCCTGTTCTGTTAGCCTGTCCCTGTTCCTGTTCTTCATGTCCCTGTTTGTTTTCTTCTCGTCCCTGTTCGTTTTCTTGTCCCTGTTGGGGGGCGATTTGTGGCGTAAAGACCGCATGGACAACGGGGTTCTTTCAGGATCTGTAACTGCTACCTCTTTATTGATGACATAACTTGAACTCTCTCTTACTGAGGGCATAACTTCATCTCTCAGAGTGAGGGCACAACTTCATTCTAGCCCTTATTCAGGAAAGGCTCCCTTCCTATAACTTCCGCCTCACAGCAGTACCTTTCCACTAACTAGTCATTGGTCAACAACTTTGCCCGGCAACAGCAAACACCCAGCCACTTCCATGCATTAATGGCTGGAGAACTAGCCACCCCAGACAAGAAGGTGTCACCTGAATCACCCTTCTTTGTTCCCTCTCAACTCTTTAAATTCCTGATGGTCTCATCCTTAAGAGTTGGATGTTATCACCAACCATGGGACTTGTCGACCCCCATGGCCACGCTCCCACATCTCCTCCTTCTTTATTAACATAAAAGAGCTCGATTAACACAAATTAAGAAAGCAGGTTTAACACAAATTAAGAAGGCGCGATTAACAGAAATTAAGAAAGCAAGAGAAACACAAATTAAGAAAGCACTATTAACACAAACTAAAATACAGAGAAAAACTGCCAGGCATACTAATTCCATCTTTAACAAACTTTGTAACCCCATCCCTGGGAGAGGCAGGCACTGAGTGCTGCCCAGCCGGGGGGCTCTGGCTGCCCCTCCAACTCCTGGAGTCCTTGTTTCTGGGTCCTGCCTATGCCAGCGAGACCCTCCCATACGCTGTTTTTTGTTTGTCCCTGTTCTGTTAGCCTGTCCCTATTCATTCCTTTTTTGTTTTTGTCCCTGTTCTGTTAGACTATCCCTGTTCCTGTTCTTCATGTCCCTGTTTAAGGTGTCTCCTGAATCACCCTTCTTTGTTCCCTCTCAAGGCTTTACTTTCCTCATGGTCTCATCTTTAAGAGTCGGATGTGATCACCAACCATGGGGCTTGTCGACCCCCATGGCCACACTCCCACATCTTCCCCTTCTTTATTAACATAAGAAAGCGCAATTAACACAAATTAAGAAGGCAGGATCAACACAAACTAAAACACAGAGAAAAACTGCCAGGCATACTAAGTCTATCTTTAACAATCTTTGTAAAACCATCCCTGGGAGAGGCAGGCACTGAGTGCTGCCCAGCCGGGGGGCTCTGGCTGCCCCTCCAACTCCTGGAGTCCTTGTTTGTGGGTCCTGCCTATGCCAGCGAGACCCTCCCATAGGCTGTTTTTTGTTTGTCCCTGTTCTGATAGCCTGTCCCTATTCATTCCCTTTTTGTTTTCGTCCCTGTTCTGTTAGACTATCCCTGTTCCTGTTCTTCATGTCCCTGCTTAAGGTGTCTCCTGAATCACCCTTCTTTATTCCCTCTCAAGGCTTTACTTTCCTGATGGTCTCATCTTTAAGAGTTGGATGTTATCACCAACCATGGGACTTGTCGACCCCCATGGCCATGCTCCCACATCTCCCCCTCCTTTATTAATATAAAAGAGCTCGATTAACACAAATTAAGAAAGCAGGTTTAACACAAATTAAGAAGGCGCGATTAACAGAAATTAAGAAAGCAAGAGTAACACAAATTAAGAAAGCACTATTAACACAAAATAAAATACAGAGAAAAAATACCAGGCATACTAATTCCATCTTTAACAAACTTTGCAACCCCATCGCGGGGAGTGGCAGGCACTGAGTGCTGCCCAGCTGGGGGGCTCTGGCTGCCCCTCCAACTCCTGGAGTCCTTGTTTGTGGGTCCTGCCTATGCCAGCGAGACCCTCCCATACGCTGTTTTTTGTTTGTCCCTGTTCTGATAGCATGTCCCTATTCTTTCCTTTTTTGTGTTTGTCCCTGTTCTGTTAGACTATCCCTGTTCCTGTTCTTCATGTCCCTGTTTAAGGTGTCTCCTGAATCACCCTTCTTTGTTCCCTCTCAAGGCTTTCCTTTCCTGATGGTCTCATCCTTAAGAGTCCGATGTTATCACCAACCATGGGGTTGTCGACCCCCATGGCCACACTCCCACATCTTCCCCTTCTTTATTAACATAAGAAAGCACAATTAACACAAATTAAGAAAGCAGGATCAACACAAACTAAAACACAGAGAAAAACTGCCAGGCATACTAAGACTATCTTTAAAAAACTTTGCAACCCCATCCCTGGGAGTGGCAGGCACTGAGTGCTTCCCAGCTGGGGGGCTCTGGCTGCCCCTCCACCTCCTGGAGTCCTTGTTTGTGGGTCCTGCCTATGCCAGTGGGACCCTCCCATATGCTGTTTTTTGTTTCGTCCTGCTCTGTTAGCCTGTCCCTGTTCCTGTTCTTCATGTCCCTGCTTAAGGTGTCTCCTGAATCACCCTTCTTTGTTCCCTCTCAAGGCTTTACTTTCCTGATGGTTTCATCTTTAAGAGTCCGATGTTATCACCAACCATGGGGCTTGTCGACCCCCATGGCCACACTCCCACATCTTCCCCTTCTTTATTAACTTAAGAAAGCGCGATTAACACAAATTAAGAAGGCAGGATCAACACAAACTAAAACAGAGAAAAACTGCCAGGCATACTAAGTCTATCTTTAACAATCTTTGTAAAACCATCCCTGGGAGAGGCAGGCACTGAGTGCTGCCCAGCCGGGGGGCTCTGGCTGCCCCTCCAACTCCTGGAGTCCTTGTTTGTGGGTCCAGCATACGCCAGTGGGACCCTCCCATATGCTGTTTTTTGTTTGTCCCTGTTCTGATAGCCTGTCCCTATTCATTCCTTTTTTGTTTTTGTCCCTGTTTTGATAGACTATCCCTGTTCCTGTTCTTCATGTCCCTGTTTAAGGTGTCTCCTGAATCACCCTTCTTTATTCCCTCTCAACTCTTTAGTTTCCTGATGGCCTCATCTTTAAGAGTCGGATGTTATCACCAACCATGGGACTTGTCGACCCCCATGGCCAGGCTCCCACATCTCCCCCTTCTTTATTAACATAAAAGAGCTCGATTAACACAAATTAAGAAAGCAGGTTTAACACAAATTAAGAAGGCACGATTAACAGAAATTAAGAAAGCTAGAGAAACACAAATTAAGAAAGCACTATTAACACAAATTAAAATACAGAGAAAAAATGCCAGGCATACTAATTCCATCTTTAACAAACTTTGTAACCACAACCCTGGGAGAGGCAGGCACTGAGTGCTGCCCAGCCGGGGGGCTCTGGCTGCCCCTCCAACTCCTGGAGTCCTTGTTTGGGGGTCCTGCGTAAACCATCGTGGCCCTCCCATATGCTCTTTTTGGTCATCCCTGTTCTGTTAGCCTGTACCTGATCATTCCTTTTCTGTTTTTGTCCCTGTTCCATTTTCCTTTCCCTATTCATTCCTTTTTTGTTTTTGTCCCTGTTCTGTTTGCCTGTCCCTGTTCCTCTTCTTCATGTCCCTGTTTGTATTCTTCTCGTCCCTGTTCGTTTTCATGTCCCTGTTGGGGGGCGATTTGTGGCGTAAAGACCGCTCGGACACCGGGGTTCTTTCAGGATCTGTAACTGCTACCTCATTATTGATGACATAACTTGAACTCTCTCTTACTGAGGGCATAACTTCATCTCTCAGAGTGAGGGCACAACTTCATTCTATCCCTTATTCAGGAAAGGCTCCCTTCCTATAACTTCCACCTCACAGCAGTACCTTTCCACTAACTAGTCATTGGTCAACAACTTTGCCCGGCAACAGCAAACACCCAGCCACTTCCATGCATTAATGGCTGGAGAACTAGCCACCCCAGACAAGAAGGTGTCACCTGAATCACCCTTCTTTGTTCCCTCTCAACTCTTTAAATTCCTGATGGTCTCATCCTTAAGCTTTGGATGTTATCACCAACCATGGGGCTTGTCGACCCCCATGGCCACACTCCCACATCTTCCCCTTCTTTATTAACATAAGAAAGCGCAATTAACACAAATTAAGAAGGCAGGATCAACACAAACTAAAACACAGAGAAAAACTGCCAGGCATACTAAGTCTATCTTTAACAATCTTTGTAAAACCATCCCTGGGAGAGGCAGGCACTGAGTGCTGCCCAGCCGGGGGGCTCTGGCTGCCCCTCCAACTCCTGGAGTCCTTGTTTGTGGGTCCTGCCTATGCCAGTGGGACCCTCCCATATGCTGTTTTTTGTTTCTCCCTGCTCTGTTAGCCTGTCCCTGTTCCTGTTCTTCATGTCCCTGTTTAAGGTGTCTCCTGAATCACCCTTCTTTGTTCCCTCTCAAGGCTTTCCTTTCCTGATGGTCTCATCTTTAAGAGTCCGATGTTATCACCAACAATGGGGCTTGTCGACCCCCATGGCCACACTCCCACATCTTCCCCTTCTTTATTAACATAAGAAAGCGCAATTAACACAAATTAAGAAGGCAGGATCAACACAAACTAAAACACAGAGAAAAACTGCCAGGCATACTAAGTCTATCTTTAACAATCTTTGTAAAACCATCCCTGGGAGAGGCAGGCACTGAGTGCTGCCCAGCCGGGGGGCTCTGGCTGCCCCTCCAACTCCTGGAGTCCTTGTTTGTGGGTCCTGCCTATGCCAGCGAGACCCTCCCATAGGCTGTTTTTTGTTTGTCCCTGTTCTGATAGCCTGTCCCTATTCATTCCCTTTTTGTTTTCGTCCCTGTTCTGTTAGACTATCCCTGTTCCTGTTCTTCATGTCCCTGTTTAAGGTGTCTCCTGAATCACCCTTCTTTGTTCCCTCTCAAGGCTTTACTTTCCTGATGGTCTCATCTTTAAGAGTTGGATGTTATCACCAACCATGGGACTTGTCGACCCCCATGGCCATGCTCCCACATCTCCCCCTTCTTTATTAACATAAAAGAGCTCGAATAACACAAATTAAGAAAGCAGGTTTAACACAAATTAAGAAGGCGCGATTAACAGAAATTAAGAAAGCAAGAGTAACACAAATTAAGAAAGCACTATTAACACAAACTAAAATACAGAGAAAAACTGCCAGGCATACTAATTCCATCTTTAACAAACTTTGCAACCCCATCCCTGGGAGTGGCAGGCACTGAGTGCTGCCCAGCCGGGGGGCTCTGGCTGCCCCTCCAACTCCTGGAGTCCTTGTTTGGGGGCCCTGCCTATGCCTGCGAGACCCTCCCATACGCTGTTTTTTGTTTGTCCCTGTTCTGATAGCCTGTCCCTATTACTTCCTTTTTTGTTTTTGTCCCTGTTCTGTTAGACTATCCCTGTTCCTGTTCTTCATGTCCCTGTTTAAGGTGTCTCCTGAATCACCCTTCTTTGTTCCCTCTCAAGGCTTTACTTTCCTCATGGTCTCATCTTTAAGAGTCGGATGTGATCACCAACCATGGGGCTTGTCGACCCCCATGGCCACACTCCCACATCTTCCCCTTCTTTATTAACGTAAGAAAGCGCAATTAACACAAATTAAGAAGGCAGGATCAACACAAACTAAAACACAGAGAAAAGCTGCCAGGCATACTAAGTCTATCTTTAACAATCTTTGTAACCCCATCCCTGGGAGAGGCAGGCACTGAGTGCTGCCCAGCTGGGGGGCTCTGGCTGCCCCTCCAACTCCTGGAGTCCTTGTTTGTGGGTCCTGCCTATGCCAGCGAGACCCTCCCATAGGCTGTTTTTTGTTTGTCCCTGTTCTGATAGCCTGTCCCTATTCATTCCCTTTTTGTTTTCGTCCCTGTTCTGTTAGACTATCCCTGTTCCTGTTCTTCATGTCCCTGTTTAAGGTGTCTCCTGAATCACCCTACTTTGTTCCCTCTCAACTCTTTACTTTCCTGATGGCCTCATCTTTAAGAGTTGGATGTTATCACCAACCATAGGGCTTGTGGACCCCCATGGCCATGCTCCCACATCTCCCCCTTCTTTATTAACATAAAAGAGCTCGATTAACACAAATTAAGAAAGCAGGTTTAACACAAATTAAGAAGGCGCGATTAACAGAAATTAAGAAAGCAAGAGAAACACAAATTAAGAAAGCACTCAACACAAATTAAAATACAGAGAAAAAGTGCCAGGCATACTAATTCCATCTTTAACAAACTTTGTAACCCCATCCCTGGGAGAGGCAGGCACTGAGTGCTTCCCAGCTGGGGGGCTCTGGCTGCCCCTCCAACTCCTGGAGTCCTTGTTTGTGGGTCCAGCATATGCCAGTGGGACCCTCCCATATGCTGTTTTTTGTTTCTCCCTGCTCTGTTAGCCTGTCCCTGTTCCTGTTCTTCATGTCCCTGTTTAAGGTGTCTCCTGAATCACCCTTCCTTGTTCCCTCTCAAGGCTTTACTTTCCTCATGGTCTCATCTTTAAGAGTCGGATGTGATCACCAACCATGGGGCTTGTCGACCCCCATGGCCACACTCCCACATCTCCTCCTTCTTTATTAACATAAGAAAGGGCAATTAACACAAATTAAGAAGGCAGGATCAACACAAACTAAAACACAGAGAAAAACTGCCAGGCATACTAAGACTATCTTTAACAAACTTTGCAACCCCATCCCTGGGATAGGCAGGCACTGAGTGCTGCCCAGCCGGGGGGCTCTGGCTGCCCCTCCAACTCCTGGAGTCCTTGTTTGGGGGTCCTGCGTAAGCCAGCGTGACCCTCCCATAAGCTCTTTTTGTTCGTCCCTGTTCTGTTAGCCTGTACCTATTCATTCCTTTTTTTTTCTTTTATCTGTTCCGTTTGCCTGTCCCTATTCATTCCTTTTTTGTTTTTGTCCCTGTTCTGTTAGCCTGTCCCTGTTCCTGTTCTTCATGTCCCTGTTTGTTTTCTTCTCGTCCCTGTTCGTTTTCTTGTCCCTGTTGGGGGGCGATTTGTGGCGTAAAGACCGCATGGACAACGGGGTTCTTTCAGGATCTGTAACTGCTACCTCTTTATTGATGACATAACTTGAACTCTCTCTTACTGAGGGCATAACTTCATCTCTCAGAGTGAGGGCACAACTTCATTCTATCCCTTATTCAGGAAAGGCTCCCTTCCTATAACTTCCGCCTCACAGCAGTACCTTTCCACTAACTAGTCATTGGTCAACAACTTTGCCCGGCAACAGCAAACACCCAGCCACTTCCATGCATTAATGGCTGGAGAACTAGCCACCCCAGACAAGAAGGTGTCACCTGAATCACCCTTCTTTGTTCCCTCTCAACTCTTTAAATTCCTGATGGTCTCATCCTTAAGAGTTGGATGTTATCACCAACCATGGGACTTGTCGACCCCCATGGCCACGCTCCCACATCTCCTCCTTCTTTATTAACATAAAAGAGCTCGATTAACACAAATTAAGAAAGCAGGTTTAACACAAATTATGAAGGCGCGATTAACAGAAATTAAGAAAGCAAGAGTAACACAAATTAAGAAAGCACTATTAACACAAACTAAAATACAGAGAAAAACTGCCAGGCATACTAATTCCATCTTTAACAAACTTTGTAACCCCATCCCTGGGAGAGGCAGGCACTGAGTGCTGCCCAGCCGGGGGGCTCTGGCTGCCCCTCCAACTCCTGGAGTCCTTGTTTCTGGGTCCTGCCTATGCCAGCGAGACCCTCCCATACGCTGTTTTTTGTTTGTCCCTGTTCTGTTAGCCTGTCCCTGTTCCTGTTCTTCATGTCCCTGTTTAAGGTGTCTCCTGAATCACCCTTCTTTGTTCCCTCTCAAGGCTTTACTTTCCTCATGGCCTCATCTTTAAGAGTCGGATGTTATCACCAACCATGGGACTTGTCGACCCCCATGGCCAGGCTCCCACATCTCCCCCTTCTTTATTAACCTAAAAGAGCTCGATTAACACAAATTAAGAAAGCAGGTTTAACACAAATTATGAAGGCGCGATTAACAGAAATTAAGAAAGCAAGAGTAATACAAATTAAGAAAGCACTATTAACACAAACTAAAATACAGAGAAAAACTGCCAGGCATACTAATTCCATCTTTAACAAACTTTGTAACCCCATCCCTGGGAGAGGCAGGCACTGAGTGCTGCCCAGCTGGGGGGCTCTGGCTGCCCCTCCAACTCCTGGAGTCCTTGTTTGTGGGTCCTGCCTATGCCAGCGAGACCCTCCCATACGCTGTTTTTTGTTTGTCCCTGTTCTGATAGCCTGTCCCTATTAATTCCTTTTTTGTTTTTGTCCCTGTTCTGTTAGACTATCCCTGTTCCTGTTCTTCATGTCCCTGTTTAAGGTGTCTCCTGAATCACCCTTCTTTGTTCCCTCTCAAGGCTTTACTTTCCTCATGGTCTCATCTTTAAGAGTCGGATGTGATCACCAACCATGGGGCTTGTCGACCCCCATGGCCACACTCCCACATCTTCCCCTTCTTTATTAACATAAGAAAGCGCAATTAACACAAATTAAGAAGGCAGGATCAACACAAACTAAAACACAGAGAAAAACTGCCAGGCATACTAAGTCTATCTTTAACAATCTTTGTAAAACCATCCCTGGGAGAGGCAGGCACTGAGTGCTGCCCAGCCGGGGGGCTCTGGCTGCCCCTCCAACTCCTGGAGTCCTTGTTTGTGGGTCCTGCCTATGCCAGCGAGACCCTCCCATAGGCTGTTTTTTGTTTGTCCCTGTTCTGATAGCCTGTCCCTATTCATTACCTTTTTGTTTTCGTCCCTGTTCTGTTAGACTATCCCTGTTCCTGTTCTTCATGTCCCTGCTTAAGGTGTCTCCTGAATCACCCTTCTTTATTCCCTCTCAAGGCTTTACTTTCCTGATGGTCTCATCTTTAAGAGTTGGATGTTATCACCAACCATGGGACTTGTCGACCCCCATGGCCATGCTCCCACATCTCCCCCTTCTTTATTAACATAAAAGAGCTCGATTAACACAAATTAAGAAAGCAGGTTTAACACAAATTAAGAAGGCGCGATTAACAGAAATTAAGAAAGCAAGAGTAACACAAATTAAGAAAGCACTATTAACACAAACTAAAATACAGAGAAAAACTGCCAGGCATACTAATTCCATCTTTAACAAACTTTGCAACCCCATCGCGGGGAGTGGCAGGCACTGAGTGCTGCCCAGCTGGGGGGCTCTGGCTGCCCCTCCAACTCCTGGAGTCCTTGTTTGTGGGTCCTGCCTATGCCAGCGAGACCCTCCCATACGCTGTTTTTTGTTTGTCCCTGTTCTGATAGCATGTCCCTATTCTTTCCTTTTTTGTGTTTGTCCCTGTTCTGTTAGACTATCCCTGTTCCTGTTCTTCATGTCCCTGTTTAAGGTGTCTCCTGAATCACCCTTCTTTGTTCCCTCTCAAGGCTTTCCTTTCCTGATGGTCTCATCCTTAAGAGTCGGATGTGATCACCAACCATGGGGCTTGTCGACCCCCATGGCCACACTCCCACATCTTCCCCTTCTTTATTAACATAAGAAAGCACAATTAACACAAATTAAGAAGGCAGGATCAACACAAACTAAAACACAGAGAAAAACTGCCAGGCATACTAAGACTATCTTTAGCAAACTTTGCAACCCCATCCCTGGGATAGGCAGGCACTGAGTGCTTCCCAGCCTGGGGGCTCTGGCTGCCCCTCCAACTCCTGGAGTCCTTGTTTGTGGGTCCTGCCTATGCCAGTGGGACCCTCCCATATGCTGTTTTTTGTTTCTCCCTGCTCTGTTAGCCTGTCCCTGTTCCTGTTCTTCATGTCCCTGCTTAAGGTGTCTCCTGAATCACCCTTCTTTGTTCCCTCTCAAGGCTTTACTTTCCTCATGGCCTCATCTTTAAGAGTCGGATGTGATCACCAACCATGGGGCTTGTCGACCCCCATGGCCACACTCCCACATCTCCTCCTTCTTTATTAACATAAGAAAGCGCAATTAACACAAATTAAGAAGGCAGGATCAACACAAACTAAAACACAGAGAAAAACTGCCAGGCATACTAAGACTATCTTTAACAAACTTTGCAACCCCATCCCTGGGAGAGGCAGGCACTGAGTGCTGCCCAGCCGGGGGGCTCTGGCTGCCCCTCCAACTCCTGGAGTCCTTGTTTGGGGGTCCTGCCTATGCCAGCGAGACCCTCCCATACGCTGTTTTTTGTTTGTCCCTGTTCTGATAGCCTGTCCCTATTCATTCCTTTTTTGTTTTTGTCCCTGTTCTGTTAGACTATCCCTGTTCCTGTTCTTCATGTCCCTGTTTAAGGTGTCTCCTGAATCACCCTTCTTTGTTCCCTCTCAAGGCATTCCTTTCCTGATGGTTTCATCTTTAAGAGTCCGATGTTATCACCAACCATGGGGCTTGTCGACCCCCATGGCCACACTCCCACATCTTCCCCTTCTTTATTAACTTAAGAAAGCGCGATTAACACAAATTAAGAAGGCAGGATCAACACAAACTAAAACAGAGAAAAACTGCCAGGCATACTAAGTCTATCTTTAACAATCTTTGTAAAACCATCCCTGGGAGAGGCAGGCACTGAGTGCTGCCCAGCCGGGGGGCTCTGGCTGCCCCTCCAACTCCTGGAGTCCTTGTTTGTGGGTCCAGCATACGCCAGTGGGACCCTCCCATATGCTGTTTTTTGTTTCTCCCTGCTCTGTTAGCCTGTCCCTGTTCCTGTTCTTCATGTCCCTGTTTAAGGTGTCTCCTGAATCACCCTTCTTTGTTCCCTCTCAACTCTTTACTTTCCTGATGGCCTCATCTTTAAGAGTCGGATGTTATCACCAACCATGGGACTTGTCGACCCCCATGGCCAGGCTCCCACATCTCCCCCTTCTTTATTAACATAAAAGAGCTCGATTAACGCAAATTAAGAAAGCAGGTTTAACACAAAATAAGAAGGCACGATTAACAGAAATTAAGAAAGCTAGAGAAACACAAATTAAGAAAGCACTATTAACACAAATTAAAATACAGAGAAAAAATGCCAGGCATACTAATTCCATCTTTAACAAACTTTGTAACCACAACCCTGGGAGAGGCAGGCACTGAGTGCTGCCCAGCCGGGGGGCTCTGGCTGCCCCTCCAACTCCTGGAGTCCTTGTTTGGGGGTCCTGCCTATGCCAGCGAGACCCTCCCATACGCTGTTTTTTGTTTGTCCCTGTTCTGATAGCCTGTCCCTATTCATTACTTTTTTATTTTCGTCCCTGTTCTGTTAGACTATCCCTGTTCCTGTTCTTCATGTCCCTGTTTAAGGTGTCTCCTGAATCACCCTTCTTTGTTCCCTCTCAAGGCTTTACTTTCCTGATGGTCTCTACTTTATTAGTCAGATCTTATCACCAACCATGGGGCTTGTCTAACCCCATGGCCAGGCTCCCACATCTCCCCCTCCTTTATTAACATAAAAGAGCTCGATTAACACAAATTAAGAAAGCAGGTTTAACACAAATTAAGAAGGCGCGATTAACAGAAATTAAGAAAGCAAGAGAAACACAAATTAAGAAAGCACTATTAACACAAACTAAAATACAGAGAAAAACTGCCAGGCATACTAAGTCTATCTTTAACAAACTTTATAACCCCATCCCTGGGAAAGGCAGGCACTGAGTGCTGCCCAGCCGGGGGGCTCTGGCTGCCCCTCCAACTCCTGGAGTCCTTGTTTGGGGGTCCTGCGTAAACCATCGTGGCCCTCCCATATGCTCTTTTTGGTCATCCCTGTTCTGTTAGCCTGTACCTGATCATTCCTTTTCTGTTTTTGTCCCTGTTCCGTTTTCCTGTCCCTATTCATTCCTTTTTTGTTTTTGTCCCTGTTCTGTTTGCCTGTCCCTGTTCCTCTTCTTCATGTCCCTGTTTGTATTCTTCTCGTCCCTGTTCGTTTTCATGTCCCTGTTGGGGGGCGATTTGTGGCGTAAAGACCGCTCGGACACCGGGGTTCTTTCAGGATCTGTAACTGCTACCTCTTTATTGATGACATAACTTGAACTCTCTCTTACTGAGGGCATAACTTCATCTCTCAGAGTGAGGGCACAACTTCATTCTATCCCTTATTCAGGAAAGGCTCCCTTCCTATAACTTCCGCCTCACAGCAGTACCTTTCCACTAACTAGTCATTGGTCAACAACTTTGCCCGGCAACAGCAAACACCCAGCCACTTCCATGCATTAATGGCTGGAGAACTAGCCACCCCAGACAAGAAGGTGTCACCTGAATCACCCTTCTTTGTTCCCTCTCAACTCTTTAAATTCCTGATGGTCTCATCCTTAAGAGTTGGATGTTATCACCAACCATGGGGCTTGTCGACCCCCATGGCCACACTCCCACATCTTCCCCTTCTTTATTGACATAAGAAAGCGCAATTAACACAAATTAAGAAGGCAGGATCAACACAAACTAAAACACAGAGAAAAACTGCCAGGCATACTAATTCCATCTTTAACAAACTTTGTAACCCCATCCCTGGGAGAGGCAGGCACTGAGTGCTGCCCAGCTGGGGGGCTCTGGCTGCCCCTCCAACTCCTGGAGTCCTTGTTTGTGGGTCCTGCCTATGCCAGCGAGACCCTCCCATACGCTGTTTTTTGTTTGTCGCTGTTCTGATAGCCTGTCCCTATTAATTCCTTTTTTGTTTTTGTCCCTGTTCTGTTAGACTATCCCTGTTCCTGTTCTTCATGTCCCTGTTTAAGGTGTCTCCTGAATCACCCTACTTTGTTCCCTCTCAACTCTTTACTTTCCTGATGGCCTCATCTTTAAGAGTTGGATGTTATCACCAACCATAGGGCTTGTGGACCCCCATGGCCATGCTCCCACATCTCCCCCTTCTTTATTAACATAAAAGAGCTCGATTAACACAAATTAAGAAAGCAGGTTTAACACAAATTAAGAAGGCGCGATTAACAGAAATTAAGAAAGCAAGAGAAACACAAATTAAGAAAGCACTCAACACAAATTAAAATACAGAGAAAAAGTGCCAGGCATACTAATTCCATCTTTAACAAACTTTGTAACCCCATCCCTGGGAGAGGCAGGCACTGAGTGCTGCCCAGCTGGGGGGCTCTGGCTGCCCCTCCAACTCCTGGAGTCCTTGTTTGTGGGTCCAGCGTATGCCAGTGGGACCCTCCCATATGCTGTTTTTTGTTTCTCCCTGCTCTGTTAGCCTGTCCCTGTTCCTGTTCTTCATGTCCCTGTTTAAGGTGTCTCCTGAATCACCCTTCTTTGTTCCCTCTCAAGGCTTTACTTTCCTCATGGCCTCATCTTTAAGAGTCGGATGTTATCACCAACCATGGGACTTGTCGACCCCCATGGCCAGGCTCCCACATCTCCCCCTTCTTTATTAACCTAAAAGAGCTCGATTAACACAAATTAAGAAAGCAGGTTTAACACAAATTAAGAAGGCGCGATTAACAGAAATTAAGAAAGCAAGAGTAACACAAATTAAGAAAGCACTATTAACACAAACTAAAATACAGAGAAAAACTGCCAGGCATACTAATTCCATCTTTAACAAACTTTGTAACCCCATCCCTGGGAGAGGCAGGCACTGAGTGCTGCCCAGCTGGGGGGCTCTGGCTGCCCCTCCAACTCCTGGAGTCCTTGTTTGTGGGTCCTGCCTATGCCAGCGAGACCCTCCCATACGCTGTTTTTTGTTTGTCGCTGTTCTGATAGCCTGTCCCTATTAATTCCTTTTTTGTTTTTGTCCCTGTTCTGTTAGACTATCCCTGTTCCTGTTCTTCATGTCCCTGTTTAAGGTGTCTCCTGAATCACCCTACTTTGTTCCCTCTCAACTCTTTACTTTCCTGATGGCCTCATCTTTAAGAGTTGGATGTTATCACCAACCATAGGGCTTGTGGACCCCCATGGCCTTGCTCCCACATCTCCCCCTTCTTTATTAACATAAAAGAGCTCGATTAACACAAATTAAGAAAGCAGGTTTAACACAAATTAAGAAGGCGCGATTAACAGAAATTAAGAAAGCAAGAGAAACACAAATTAAGAAAGCACTCAACACAAATTAAAATACAGAGAAAAAGTGCCAGGCATACTAATTCCATCTTTAACAAACTTTGTACCCCATCCCTGGGAGAGGCAGGCACTGAGTGCTTCCCAGCTGGGGGGCTCTGGCTGCCCCTCCAACTCCTGGAGTCCTTGTTTGTGGGTCCAGCATATGCCAGTGGGACCCTCCCATATGCTGTTTTTTGTTTCTCCCTGCTCTGTTAGCCTGTCCCTGTTCCTGTTCTTCATGTCCCTGTTTAAGGTGTCTCCTGAATCACCCTTCCTTGTTCCCTCTCAAGGCTTTATTTTCCTCATGGTCTCATCTTTAAGAGTCGGATGTGATCACCAACCATGGGGCTTGTCGACCCCCATGGCCACACTCCCACATCTCCTCCTTCTTTATTAACATAAGAAAGCGCAATTAACACAAATTAAGAAGGCAGGATCAACACAAACTAAAACACAGAGAAAAACTGCCAGGCATACTAAGACTATCTTTAACAAACTTTGCAACCCCATCCCTGGGATAGGCAGGCACTGAGTGCTGCCCAGCCGGGGGGCTCTGGCTGCCCCTCCAACTCCTGGAGTCCTTTTTTGTGGGTCCTGCGTAAGCCAGCGTGACCCTCCCATAAGCTCTTTTTGTTCGTCCCTGTTCTGTTAGCCTGTACCTATTCATTCCTTTTTTTTTCTTTTATCTGTTCCGTTTGCCTGTCCCTATTCATTCCTTTTTTGTTTTTGTCCCTGTTCTGTTAGCCTGTCCCTGTTCCTGTTCTTCATGTCCCTGTTTGTTTTCTTCTCGTCCCTGTTCGTTTTCTTGTCCCTGTTTGGGGGGCGATTTGTGGCGTAAAGACCGCATGGACAACGGGGTTCTTTCAGGATCTGTAACTGCTACCTCTTTATTGATGACATAACTTGAACCCTCTCTTACTGAGGGCATAACTTCACCTCTCAGAGTGAGGGCACAACTTCATTCTATCCCTTATTCAGGAAAGGCTCCCTTCCTATAACTTCCGCCTCACAGCAGTACCTTTCCACTAACTAGTCATTGGTCAACAACTTTGCCCGGCAACAGCAAACACCCAGCCACTTCCATGCATTAATGGCTGGAGAACTAGCCACCCCAGACAAGAAGGTGTCACCTGAATCACCCTTCTTTGTTCCCTCTCAACTCTTTAAATTCCTGATGGTCTCATCCTTAAGAGTTGGATGTTATCACCAACCATGGGACTTGTCGACCCCCATGGCCACGCTCCCACATCTCCCCCTTCTTTATTAACATAAAAGAGCTCGATTAACACAAATTAAGAAAGCAGGTTTAACACAAATTATGAAGGCGCGATTAACAGAAATTAAGAAAGCAAGAGTAACACAAATTAAGAAAGCACTATTAACACAAACTAAAATACAGAGAAAAACTGCCAGGCATACTAAGTCTATCTTTAACAAACTTTGTAACCCCATCCCTGGGAGAGGCAGGCACTGAGTGCTGCCCAGCTGGGGGGCTCTGGCTGCCCCTCCAACTCCTGGAGTCCTTGTTTGTGGGTCCTGCCTATGCCAGTGGGACCCTCCCATATGCTGTTTTTTGTTTCTCCCTGCTCTGTTAGACTATCCCTGTTCCTGTTCTTCATGTCCCTGTTTAAGGTGTCTCCTGAATCACCCTTCTTTGTTCCCTCTCAAGGCTTTACTTTCCTCATGGCCTCATCTTTAAGAGTCGGATGTTATCACCAACCATGGGACTTGTCGACCCCCATGGCCAGGCTCCCACATCTCCCCCTTCTTTATTAACCTAAAAGAGCTCGATTAACACAAATTAAGAAAGCAGGTTTAACACAAATTAAGAAGGCGCGATTAACAGAAATTAAGAAAGCAAGAGTAACACAAATTAAGAAAGCACTATTAACACAAACTAAAATACAGAGAAAAACTGCCAGGCATACTAATTCCATCTTTAACAAACTTTGTAACCCCATCCCTGGGAGAGGCAGGCACTGAGTGCTGCCCATCTGGGGGGCTCTGGCTGCCCCTCCAACTCCTGGAGTCCTTGTTTGTGGGTCCTGCCTATGCCAGCGAGACCCTCCCATACGCTGTTTTTTGTTTGTCGCTGTTCTGATAGCCTGTCCCTATTAATTCCTTTTTTGTTTTTGTCCCTGTTCTGTTAGACTATCCCTGTTCCTGTTCTTCATGTCCCTGTTTAAGGTGTCTCCTGAATCACCCTTCTTTGTTCCCTCTCAACTCTTTACTTTCCTGATGGTCTCATCTTT